>NW_009259863.1:3465683-3494134 GCF_000687185.1 Egretta garzetta | reverse complement strand
GGGGGTGGGGTGTCCCAGGTGAGGCTGGTCAAGGCCATTAAGGCCAAATGGTTCTCTCAGGGCCCTGACACATCTCACCATGAAGCAGCCATAATGCATATTACAAGTCCTTCTTTATTGCAGCTTTCCTACAAGAATCCCATGGTTGTACAGGTATCAGTGCTATCAAAAACGTTTTGTACAAGTCTGACAGTAGAAGATTTTATCTGATGTTACATTTCTTTTATCTGTACTAGATATATTTCAACACTGGACATAATTTCTTATCTTGCCATGTATTAAACTATTATTATTTATCCCTTATAGGTGTTTCAGATAAGCTCCACGTTGCAGGTGCTGTAAAAGTATAGAAAGCCAGCTTCTACCCCAGCAGAAATTAGTTTCTGCCCACAGTAAGCTTAGCTCAAGGCACTACAATAAATATAATAAGTAGTAGAAAAAAATGGAAAAGGAAAGACAAAAGAAGTTAGACTGTATGTTAACAAAAGGCAGCAAAATGCGTCATTTTGGTTTAATTCTTCAGTTGGAAATCACACCTAATTATCAGTAATCCCCTTTGGCTGTTTATCTCCAGTAATATTTCTGGCATACTGTTTCAGCTCAGTGTAAAATTCAACACACGTAATTATTGTTTTATTTCTTTGCCATCAAACATTTTCTAGTAATAAGAATTTCTGTCACTGAATTTAAAACAAAAATTATTTTCTTAATTGCCCTAAGATCTGACCTAGCATTACCCAACATCCCCTCTGCTGACTGGCTACGGCAGTGTCTTGTAATTATGGGAAATGTATACAGATCTGCTATTTCTGAAGAGAAGCACCCAAGGAATGTGAGTTGTACAGCAAATATTCTGCTCTTCTGAGATGAGCTTGGAACACAGATATGTCTGAGATACTCTCTCTTAAATTCTACAGTTCTGTGAATTTTGGGGAAGAAATACATATTAGTCACAAAGCTTTAATATGTACAGAAATTATTTATTAAAAATAAACACTACAATGTCTAGCTTAAGTATCTGGTCACTACATAACCTTCTGTTAGTTGTACCCTGATTTTATAAATAGCCCATAGGAAGAGGTAGGCATATAGATAATAGAATTACTCCCCCAAAAGTACATGTTAAAAGAAAGTTTTCTAAAGTCAGCCAAAAGGAATCCCTTAAAAAATAAGAGGGCTGGTCTCTCTTTTGGAGATTTGGTGCCTTTCTCAAACCTGCAGTTAAGTTCATCTACCTCCAGAGAATGAAGACTCAGACTTATCTGTGGAGGGTTTGTTTTTAAAGCCACATTTTGAAGAACTTGGCAGTGAGGATTATATTTAAAACACAAATGAAGGCTGAGGGCACAGAGTTACCTTTTAAATTTTGTGCATGAACATCAGTTTGATGTCACTGCCATTAGCAAGGTGGATGTGGAACCTCAGCACTCTTCACTACTTGAGGAAATTTAAGCCCAAATAACTTTGGATTGTACCTTAAGCACCAGACAAGGGACTAACTGGATAAAAACAGTACTCACCATTTGTTTTTCTGGAATTGTCATTGTACACAGAAGAAAATAAAAGTCATTTGCCCACACAGCACAAATGCAGAGGGGACATGATAAAGTAGGTAAAAACACTCTTTTGGGTGAACAAGAGAGTAAACAGAGTGGTAAGCACTGATCCTTATCCAGAGGTGTTTTACATATTTTACTTATGATGCTCTAATATCAACATTCATCACAGAAACATTTCAAAATCCAGGTCACTGTCCTCCCAGTGCATGCCCAAATTACTACTCCACAGGGTCAAGGTCTCTCTCGTGCCCTGTCTTCAAAGCCCAGTGAAATGATCTGCTTTTCTTCTCCAGATGCATTATTTCCACAAAGGGCATGAGCAGAATGACTTGTCACTCATACTAGGACATCAGTCCCACAAATAAATATAAGCAGGTCAAAGGAGTAGCTGTAGAGTCCAGGCCAGCACAATCATGGATGTCAGATGACATACTGTCCACACTAGGCTGAAAGCGGGCTGCAGCAGAATAGGTAGGAATTACCCTTTTCTGGGATTTGCACATCTTTTAGACACAGTCTGAACAGTATCAGCCCTGTAACAACTTATAAGATAATATCAATTATAATAAGTGTCTTGAAGTCTGAAATAAAATAATTCTGACTATTTTTGTTGGGACCTCTACTTACTTTATGGTCTTGTGTTCCCATATGTGTCGGCCTTATTCCCACACATCATTCACATGCTCAGTGGGTCTGATCTATCCATAGCAGTTGTACCTGACTGAAGGGCAGGGAGCTTACTGCACTGCTCCTCACAGCAGGAGGAAAATCCCAGTCAAAAGCAAGGCTTTTGGACCCTTAATACCTTAGGCTCTATTATAGTTACTTTTGGCAGGAGGAGGATCAAGTACAGTTTAAATCTCAGGTTTGGACATCAGTCCCACAAATAAATATAAGCAGGTCAAAGGAGTAGCTGTAGAGTCCGGGCCAGCACAATCATGGATGTCAGATGACATTAAGGAAACTAGGAATCCCTAAAGTCAGCTTGTATCCTCCAAAAATACCACTTACCAGAACAAGGACAAAAGTTACTCAGTTTTAGATTCAAATTACTGCAGACAGTGAACTGCTAAGCTGCTTGGGCATGTAATTGGGTTAGAAAACATTCCTCTGTATAAACTTAGGTAATTCTGTATGTTTTTCTGAAAGAAAAATATATGTGAATACTTACAGGTCTCCAAAATTGTGCCCTGGTATGGATCAACCTTTTTTTCTTCTGTTTTGCTTCTGAATGCAGTATACATACCTATTTTCTGCCTCTCCAAAGGCTGTGCAAGGCAGCCTGACAGCCTGTGTTAAATGAGAGGAAAACGAGACTCTGTGGTGCATGGCTGGGGACTTAAGCCTTTCTTAAATGAACATGGCTTGTCTCAAGGGAAGAACAGATCCTGGCTGAGTTCTTTTATATCAGCTAATCCTTTCAGAAACCACACTGCAAGTCAAGAAATGAAACTGAGTTATTATACCTTGGTCTAGATTTTCACAAAGAAATAGCCCTTCTTTATAATCCTTGTGCAAATAATAATACAAGGGGTAGTTGCAAGATACAATAATTGCTTCTAATAGGAGGCTCAGCTGGCTTTCTAAATATGGGATTTTACATGTGAGCTCAGGAATCTGCGCCTGAGATAGCACAAGGCTTTCAGCAAATTATGTTGTTTTCTAGCGTTTCTTTATCCTCTTAGTTCCTTTTTTCCCTCTTCTTTCTTTACTCTCATTTCAGGAAGAGCCGTATGTACACGCAGTATTTAATAACACAGACTCCTTAGTGTTTTAATGAGTCTGTATCGCTCTTCACACATATGCAAAGGACTACAGATTGATAAACCAAAAGGCTGTGAATTCTGAAAGTTTAATGCATTTTCATATGAGTTCTGATTCAATTAAAACTTTACTGAAAGCATAAAATTTAGTTTTACCCTTTCACTGCACTCTTCATAAGTAAGTCTGTCTTCCAGCCAGGCAGCTGAAACAATACCTTGTGACTGTAGCCTCTAGACAGTCTCATCTGTACTGATATGAAAAAGATAATTCTGTGCATATTGGCCAGGACTCTTTAGGGAATAAGAAAAGGGCAGAATCAGGAATTGCCCGAAATACTGGTTGAATAGCAAACTGGTACGAAATCCAAATGGGTAATTTTCTGGTTGCCAAACCCAGTGATGGGACGCAGCACCAAGGAAAGCACTTTCGCTTACAAATTATTTGTTGCCATTATTTGTGAAATATCTGAACATTAAATATGTTTGGATAAATTAGGATTACTCTGGTAACAGAAACAGACTACATTTGTCAGAGATATTATTTAATGAGGATGCTACTCTGTCAGCAAGTCCTTATCTGTGGAAAAAGCTAATGAATGTGCCTCTTTTATTTTATTACTCTAATCTCAAAATTCAGTATTGACTTGAAGTCAACAATTCTGCTCTATTCCTGTAATGAATTTCTATCTTGCATAACAAGACTTTGAATCATATGTGTATAACAAGTATGTCCAAGTTTAGGTGCGTAACTGAAGTCCAAGAGGCAAAACACAACCATAATGAGGCTCCAGAGGTTCAATAGAGTTAATGATGAATAAATACCTAGACTTGTTTATGTTTCTTTTATGTTGGATGGTAGCAGTGCAGCTTTATCACATATTTTTATTCAGATGTATTTTATTCTATAAATCAATCAGATTTCAGCCCCTTGAAGCCCTCATTTTATATATATATATATATAATGTATATTATATTTAAGAAAGTGACAGTTACAGATATTTAAAACTGCTCTGTTCTTCTAAGATGTCATCTCTTATGAAGCAATCTCCAATTCCCATTCCCCATCTAAACTTTCCTTCAGTTTGATATTTTTTATCCAAGGATAAAAATTTCTACTCATAACCAGCTAATATCTTACAGACATCATGCACAATTTTCTGACATCTTTTCCCAGACAAAGAAAATTCAGTCTGTACAATAACTCTAAAGATGGGTCATAGTAAATTTTGTCTGTTGCTCAGAGATTAAATTCTCTCTTATTTCCATTTTAAGAATGACTATCAGCTAGTAAAATTGCAAAAAATACTAGAAGGTTTGGCAGGATTGCATCTGCCTCTTAGATTAAATTTAGGTATTCCTTGACTTGTCAGGTTTCACAATTTGAGAAACACTTGGTTCCTATTTCCTGCAGTTAAGACTATATACATGTACTTTTTGTGACACCTCTGCTTCTCTGTTATCTCATGATCCCAAATGGATCACTGTTATCAATGTACACTAGTATGTCTAGCCTATAAGGTTAAGAAGCAAAAAAGAGGCTGAAGGTGAACCACAGGAGAAAAAATATCTCTGTTGGGGAAAGACAATACCTTGTGGAGCCAAGACTATAAAACATAAAAACTGTAGTCTTGGTGTCCAAGAAAATGGGAAGAGATTCATCAAAACCTCATTCCAGCCTAGCTTCTCCTCAGTTTGCCGAGCCCTTTTATAGGGTACATTTCCATGAAGCTATTCAATCTTAGGAAACTACTTCTGTCTTCACAGTAAAGACATATTGATAAGACATAAGACATAAGACTAGCTACCTGAATCTTGATTTTAAAAAATATAGTTTCCAGCTTTCATCCTCCCATGTCAACCACTAACATGGAGATTGGAGTATTGCTTAGTTCACTGTCTTCCACACAAACCACAGAAAGGTGGTCAACTGAAAACAGTCCCTGGAGGGACTCAAAATTCAGCTTCTTGCTACTCTCCTGAGCTTTTTTTCATGATAGATTAAACACTTCAGGTGTCAAGTCTGAACTTTTCGGCAGCATAAGCATGGATGAAATCTAAGCCCTGACTGAGACCTATAAATTATTTCTGTTATCATGAGCAATAATTACCTTAAGGAATTAGTATTGAAACTCCTCATTGAATTTAGATTTTCAAGAAGTTTTTGAAAAGATTCTTTGACAAGGACTCTTTTAAAAGAGTTCAGTGTCAAGAAAGAGAGAAGGAAAATCCTCTCATGGATTAGTAACTGGTCAAAGAAGAGTCAATAAAGGTTAGGAATAACTGGTAGATTTTTCACAAAGAAAGAAGGTATCAGCAGAGTCCCTCAGGTATCTGTGTTTAGACATATGATATTAAACATATTCTTAATTGATCTGGTTAAGGGGTAAGTATTGAGGCAAAAAATCTCCAAGTGGTACAAAATTAATTACAAGAATCACCACTGGAACTGACAAGGAAAAATTGTAGAATGGTCTTATGATACAGAATATCTTCATGATAGAGAAGCAAATAAAATTCATCCTTCATGAATGCAAATTCATACCTATCATCATGAAGGGAAACAAACCAGCAGTTGACAAACATAATGCTGGATTTCAAATAACCATGAGGAAGGTGATCTTGGAAGTAAACCTTATGGAAGGTTCTCTGAATACATCTTTTCAATGTTCAGAGTGATCAGAAGACAGAATACCAATAACTATTACAAAACCAGTAAAGAATCAAATGGAAATAAGGCATTCTGATTCTACCCCAAAGAAGCACAGTAAAATGGGAAAATAAGGATAACTGGGGATTTGGAATGTTTCCACATGGGGAGAGATCATATAAACTGAGATTCTTCAGTATGAAAAATAAATAAATATGGGGAAATTGGAGAGAAGTATATAAAAACTGTGAAAGGCATAGAGAGGGTGAATAGGGAATAACTATTCAGTGTTTCCCATAACACAAAGACAAGGTGGAACAAAATTAAATTACCAGGCAACTTGTTTAGAACAAACAAAAGGAAGTATTTTTCATGGGACAATTACATTGTAGCACTTACTGCCATAGGATGTTGTGGATGCCAAAAGTATAAATGGGCTCAAAATGTAATTAGGCAAAATTAATGGAAGGATTCATGGAAGACTTCCATTCTGAAAGTCCCTGAGTCTCAGACTGCTGAAAGTTATAAGTGTATAACCATGGGAAAAATCATTCTGTGCTTGCCCCATTTTATTGTCTTTCCCAAAGTATCTGCTAGTACTCACTGTCGGAGACAGATCAGTGAGCTAGACAGATGTTTGTTCTGATCTAACAAAGTTGTTCTTATACTTTTACACAAGAATTCAACTGGGGTTTTGTTGGAAGTATGAACTTCATTCCTATTCTGAAGTGAGTATATTATAAAACAAAAGGTACAGCTGGATTTTTTATCAGTGGTTGGATAGTGGGTGCAACCTAGTGATGAAATTCCTTGTTTGATGCTGTTCCAATTCTGGCAATGTGTAGAAGCTCTTGTCATGTGATGGCTGTTTTATTCTTATATGACAGAATTGATGGGGTCAGTCTGATTTCCAGAGATGAGATGCTTGCATCCTAAAGCCATATTCACAATCAAAACTCCATATTAATAGGACTTTGGTTCAACATACTGCAGCACTCTTCTTCACTGAAAGGGTTGTCAAGCATTGGAATGGGCTGCTCAGGGAAGTGGTTGGGTCCCCATCCCTGGATTTATTTGAAAGACAGGTAGATGTGGCATTTAGGGACATGGTTTAGTGGTGGACTTGGCAGTGTTAGGTTTAAGGCTGGACTCAATGATCTCAAAGGTCTTTTCCAACCTAAATGATTCTATGATTAGCAAGACACATTGACTGGGGTACATCACAATGCTTCCGCTGACAATCATTCATTGTGTGCAAGGTCTTAGGATGTGCTTCTGTAAACCCTCAGTAGTGTAACTGGAGAGTAATTTTCTGAAAATTATTGGTACTATCCAGGCTTATTCCCTGCACCTACCAGTTTTCAGGACTGGGGCCCTTGTCTAATTTTAAGTAGTCTAGGGAATGAAAATTTCAGAGACTATTTCTCCTCTCATAGTCCGTGGAAGAGCTTCAGTGTAGCCAACAGCAAGTGACATGTGTTAGTGTAGGGACTACCAAAGGAGCCCATGTTAGCGGACTTACTTCCAGAGATGAGGCTGAACTGGAATTTTGCCTATTCATTTGATATGTGTTTTCCTAATGGATAAGGAGGTGCTGTACTGTTAAATAGCCAAGGGAAGGTGATGGAGTAGGTGGGACAGGGAAAAAACAGAAGCAGAGATCCTTTCACATCTTTATTACTAATGTTTTTGTTTATATGATGCCCCTTGAATGTAGTGGAGGATTTCAAAACCAGTGAGAACTAAAATTTAGTTCAGAAAAGACAGTATTACTGAGGTTTCATGCTGATAATAAACCATTTCCTTTTTTTTTAAGCTGTGTAGCTCTCTTTAATTTCTCTGCATGTTTTGTCTATGAGTGTACTTCTTCCTTGACTACTGTGAGGAATTTAAACACTGTAGTCAGTATTTTGTGGAATATCCCTGTTTTTCATCAGTGCTACTAAATAATGTTGCCTGGAAGCCAGTCAGATTACTGGACATGTGGACTCTGAGGCATATCATGCTCTGTAGAAACAATCACTAGTTGTTCAGATAGCGTAGATGATAAACCAGTGTTCAGATAGCGTAGATGATAAACCAGATGCAGACAAGCAACGGATTTTAGATCCCTGCCAAGGAAAGATGTAGATCAAGTTCAAATGGTTACAAAAATGATAATTCCACAACCATGAGGCTCAACAAGAACAGAACAAACAAGCCTGTTTCCTAATAGTTTAAAATGGTTTAGTTGCTAAATGGATTGGGACTAGACAATCTCTTGATAGCTGCAAAATTCTAGATGGTCTGAGATGTGACTACATGCCTTCTGCCAGTTTGCCTTACTCAGATTACCGCACAGCGTCCTTGTAATTCAGGCACCAGGTAGTTGTAAATTTACCAACAATGTCAGATCTTTACTTACTGCTGAAATGAGCCTATGAAATCTGAAATCCAGATGACAGGCAGCAGTGGGAACAGTGGGCAGACAGCAGGAACTGGTTGCGCAGCCATGGCACTGGGGGTATGTTTCGTGGTGATCAGCATCTGAAAGACATCAGCAAGCAGAAAATTGTCTGTAAATTACTGTGTTTACCAGTTGAGCAGGGCAAATTCTAACCTAATGATGTTTAAATTCATTACGCCTGCTACACAATCAAACAGACCATAAATTAGTTCTTTTTAAATTACAGATTTCTTACTACAGAAGCAAACAAATAAATGACAGAAAATAATGTTCTAATTTGCTCTTTCAAAGCTAAGTCCATCATTTGTAGTGTTTACACATTGATGGCTTGCTGAGGTGTAGAGTCACTCAAATGCCACCTAACAATACTGCACCCAAACTGAAAAGGACTGATTTCACTGGAATCTTGTAAGAGGTTTTACTCCAGCTGTCCATTTCTGCCCTCTCATGCTAACTTAGCACTAAGTGGCAAAACCAGCAGGCCCACAAACATTTAGATCACATTTGCTGAATTCACTTATTTTTCTGGTTGTTTGGTTTTACTTGTGATTTAGAACTAAAGCGCATCTGCAAAAGAAAGGGATCAATTCTGTTCTGCAAAATTTTGAGATGCTGCTACAGCTATGACATTGGAAATATTTTGTTTATATCCTATTTCTCATTCTCTGTCTAAGGGTATGAACACATTTTTTATCATGCTCATGCATCGAACCTTCCCCTTTGCTCTGAAATGAGCTGGTGTGTCAGTCTAATATTTCAGTCCTGCTGTGTCTTCTGTATCTTCAGAGGCATACAAATAAATAATTTAATCCTCTAAATACCATGGATATGTTTCTGTTTGTTCTTTTGCTACGCTTTATTGTCTTTGCCATGTGATACTTGCTTATTCAAACTCCTTGCTACCATGTTTCTTCCCCAGCCCCTAAGCAAAAGGGTAATGCAACCACCATTCCTCCCATTTTTTTCCTGTTAGGTTATTAGCACTGAGGTATTTGCAATCACAATCTGTTGGCAACAAATCTTGTTAGAATTTATGAGACATGAAATACCTCACCGCCAAGGCAGGTCTCCACTATACATTTTGATAAAATGCCAATAAATGCATTTTGATAAATGTAACCTTACATTCTGAGTGGCTGGTAAATACAGTAGAATATGGCTGTATGTTGATGTATTTCAGATGCTGATACCTCATCCAGAACAGCTTCATTCTGAACAAGGTCTCTGCCTAGGCACAACTGGATTAGCCAAACCACAACAGTTCCCTGATAGTATCATACACTGAATAGCAAAAACTCTGACATACAGGGCTGGTCCAATGCAAGTATATATACTTCTGCTGATGCCTTTTATCTGCATGCCCTGTAAGATATTAAAGCATATTCAGAATAGTCATCCAGTGCTCTCAAGTTTGATGCCTTGAGTGCAGAGGAGGATTAAATGAATGTTTTAAGCTGTTACTGACTTCAGCTGTTTGCCTCACTTCTCTGAAGGACCACCATGGACACCTGAGGGATCTCAAGAAAGGAAGAACATTTTAAGGGTCTGCAGGAACACCTGTGAGATATTCAAAATTATGAAATGGGGGGGGGAGGGGGATGAAGACCTTGTCTCTGGGTCTGTTAACGGCTTTTCTGAATAACGCACAAGCATCTTGTAAAGTGTAAGGCTATTTGCTACAGCAGAAACCAAAGAAAATTAGCTTCAGTGTCTATAGAGGGCTCTACAGCTATCCCAGGTGAGCAGCACTCTTGGTCCTCTTCTATGAGTATGTGTATGTTTTGGCTTCTAACTGTTTTCCATTTTATGGGCACACAACCGGGCTTAGGGTGTTCTGTGAACAGGGGCATCTTACAGGTTGGACTTACTCCCATTCTGCTTCTAGAGATATGGTTATGAACTTATAGCTTATAGAATCCTACCCCAGGCTCCATTTCGTTTCTGGAGCTGTGACCTGTCTGTGCAAAGCCCACATATACCCCATATATCAATGTCCCTGTCACATTACATCCATTGAGTGACGGATTTCACAGACTGAACAGTCTTTCCTTCCTAGGCAGGTACCAAACTCTTTACTACAATTCACTCTCTTCCACTTGACCTATCCTATCACCTCTCGAAGTTTCTCTCCCCAAGCAGAATCAGATAATCTCCAGGGAAGAAACAATAACCCCTTCCTTGCAGAAGGATATCCAGCAGACACAAACATATTGCCAGTCATCTCATGGTATGCACACTTTGCAAAATTCTGCTTTTCCACTGACCCACTGATGATAATATTTCTTGCCTGGGTGCTTGTTTTTCCTTGCAGCACCATGTTTTGAAACCTTACTAGACATATGCATCCATTCTTTTCTTGGCTTGAAAAAATAGGCATTTTCATATCCTTACCTGAAACAGACCAATTGCCTCCCTTGCTGTGCTAGGGTTGACCATAGTCTTAGGTATTCCAGAATATCAAGGAGAAAGACACTCCTGAGTTCACAGCAGAGCATGGCAGGAAATTAAACCAATTATCCAAGATCTAACACAGGCTCAAGTAAAGAATTGCTAACAGACACTCACTCTTCCTTAGCATGTGATACACAGGAATGTCACTGTCCTCATTTGAAACTTCTGCATCTGTTCACAATCCTTATAGCAGAACTATCTGCTAACATTCATTTTTCTCTTTAGAAACTCATAAATTGAGTGGAATGAGGATGGGGTCCAACAGTGGTGGTGATGAAGTTAGCAGGTCCCAGTCAGCCAGTCAGACAGGACTGCATAGTTTCCGTGCTGTAAGTGTCCCACTGACCTCAGTGGTGATTCAGTGGCTGGGCACACGTCACTACTCACATGCTTTAAACAGAAATATCATCACCTGCAAAAGTCTTTCCAGCTCAGTGTTTATGTTCTCACTCCAGCCCAGGTGGGAAGTTAGATAGAAGCAGTGGCTCCATCTGGAAGTCAGCTCCCAGTGCCGCTGCCTACTGGGAGAGCAGCTGAGCTCTGAAGCTAAAAGCAGATAGAAAAGCGCTGGATATGGCAGATCTGTGGAAAGCAAAGGGAAGGTTAGATGCAAGACAACCCAAAAGATCACACAAAATACGCAAGAAAAACTGACACAAAAGCGTAGTATATGATCTTTCCAATGCAGGCAGTGACCATTCATGAACTGACCTTGCAAGTACGTGGTGAATTGGACCTAATCTGCTCTACCAGATAATCTGGCTCAGCACAGATATGGCGTAACTGCTTTTATCATTAGACTTCATAACTACGTCTAAAATCAAATAAACCTTATGTTCTCAAATCTGAAAGTTTTATAAATTCATATTAAAATTCCACCAGATATGAAATACTTTGTCTCGTTTTAATAGAATACTCTAGATTAATTTTTGTTGCAACTTGCACTTATTGAAGAGTATAACATGAGAAAGAGCTTTTGCTTTTGTATCTCTTAAAACACCAACTTGAGAGCTTTTTCACTAACAAATTATTTGTGCATATATATACACATATACATGCACACATTACTATATATATCTATATATATGGAAAACTCCTGACATTGTGGGAATTTCAGCATCCTATAATCGTGACTTGTACACGATACTAACAAAACAAGAGGAAACAGGCCTGGAAAGGATCTCGGAAGGTCATTTACTCTTTCTCTCTGCTGCAGTGCAGGATCAGCTTTGTCACACTTGACAAAGTTTGTCTATTCTGTCCTTAAATCTTTCAGTGATGGATATGTCTTGGTCCCCATTAAAAAAAATGTTTCAGTACTAAGGCTGAAATTAAAACATTAAATTTAAAAATCAAGACAGATTACAGTCTTTTTTCCCCTTTTGTTTATGCTTTCTTATAACAATGTTCAGTACATTGGTTTTTGCCTGATTTGAGGATTTAAGACACTGAACAACATTTCTTATCAAAACCAAGAACACTGAAGAAAAAGAGGACTTGGGTGGTATTGATTACAATGACATAGAATTCCACTAGCCTAAATCCCGGTAGAAAGAAAAAGCCAGAAGGACTCATTTACCTAATGAGAAATGCATTTATTATCATTTTTCAGATTTTTCAGACTTCTGTTTACTAGGTTCTTTCTACTAACTGTAAATGTTATTCCAAAGTCCCTTAGAGCTAAGTGAGGCTAAGCTGGTGGTAAGAGACAGACAAGTTAATAAGTTCAAATGTTCTGCAATTAAAATTGATTGTTTATATTTGTGAAGTGAAAGAAAGCTTCATTTTCTTTATCTTCATGATTTCTCCAACAGTAGAGAGCGGTAACAGAAATAGTAAGATTGGTATGGCTGAATTACACACAGAAAAGTTTGTGTGCAAAAGCACCACAAGAAACAACAGAGCAAGAGCTAAAAGGGAGGCCTGTGTTGATGGCCAAGGACAAAACTGACAGCAATCAAACTGGCAAAATCTGAGGAATGTGGTTTTGTCAAGATCAGAGGGCGCATGGTCTGATAACAGGAGGATGGCAATAAAGATACACCATATTGTATGTATTATTCTTGTTCCTCTTATCCTAACAGGAAAGCAGATTGTAACCTTAACAGTACCTCAAATGAGGAAACAAATACAACAGGCAACACATTGTCTAAGATTCATGGGATGTGAAATTAAATTCTGAAACAGAAGAATCACCCTAAAATAATTTTTGATTTCTAAATGGTATTGAAGAACAATCCAAAAACCCATTTGTTATCACCAGTAAAGAGGAAGCCAAGAGACATAGTGAGGAATCAACAACCAATATCCTTTTTCATCCACATAGCACACAGACAATCCTTGCCAGATCACTTGGACATACACATCTCTGTGCTTGTGTGTACGTGGTTATGAGTGAGCTAAAACCTAGGGCTGACTGAAATCAGTTTTGTTTAAAATAATTTTCTAAGTTCTCACATCAAGTTTTTTTACATAAACTTCCCACAAAGCTGAGGAAAAAAGGGATGTTCATATTGAATGGGTTGTAAATGGTCCCCAAAGAGAGGCAAGTTAAAATGTATAATCACTCGAACAAAGAACCTCTTTAAGAAATTTGTTTCTTCTGTGAGTGCCTTGACCATGAGGCAATAGAGTCGTAGCACTGACTAAATTATGTCCTGATAAGAGAATCATCATTACTATCTCTTCTATTAGCTATGTTTTAGAAAATAGAGCCAGAGCTCTGATTGAATTTGAAGGATCTGAAATCTTTATGTGGAGTTAGGCGTATCTGGAGCATGCTTTTCAGACAGAATTCCTCTGAAGTCTTAACAGCTTTTTTGGGTAGGTTTTGGATCCTAGTACAGCAAAGGCAGAAGCGCTGAGCTGCTTAAACTGGGACAGTGCAGAAACAAAAACTCTGAGCACCAAGGAAACAGTCAGGATAACTTGCTGAAATGAAGCCCCTACAGCCGCCACATGAAGGTTTTTGATGTATGACTGCATTGAGTATGAAATTAAGGTACCTAAATTTAAGTATTACAGGTATCTAAGATGTGGAACTGTTTCACTTGCCAATAAGCCTTAATGTCTGCTCTAAGGTGAACTGAACTGCTCTTTAGACTCCACTAACTGTGTTGATTAGATTTACATCGTCTATAATGGGGCCATAGGCATGTCTGCATGCCTCTAAATATAAAGATCTCAATTTAAGGGCCTTAGTGTCTAGCCAAGTATCACTTTCATGCACATGTCTTGCTCTAGATGCTATGGGTCTTTCTTTGTATGTGCCCCTAAATCACACTTCTGCAACATTTTGTTTACGAATGTCCCGCTATTTTTCATGATCGACAACAGTTTTACCATGACAATTTTGTAAATTTTCCCACTCTGTTCAAATAACAGCATTAAATATTGTTAATCAATGCTTAAATTATATAATTCTTAAATTAAAGTTTCATTTTGTGTAGTAGAGCTGTTTCTCACAGTTAAAAATTTGCATATTCATAACTGCACTAACTGTTCGGTGGTATCTGTGCTTAGTGTAACAGGGTACCATACTCTGGGTTAATGTTTCCTGAAAGTTTAACAATGGGCAGACTATGTGACATGAAATTCAGTATACCTGGAGCAATGGTCTACTGTTTAGCTCCCATAAATTTTCCATTATTTACAGATAACATGCCATGGAAAAACGTTCAGATATTTCTATTGTAACATTTTTCTTTTTATAGTGTGAGTAAACTCTTGTTCTTGGAAGGCCTGGCAACAATGCTATCTGAAATCTCTTGTTTATTCACATAGCAACATTCATATCTAATGATACAGTAAATTTCCCCTGCATTTGGCTGCTGATAGTTTCAGCACTGCATAAAATAAACCCAGTTTCCAAAGAATGAGATTAAATCTGCCCTTTTTTTGTGCTATTCTTGCTTGTAAGCTCACTATGACTGCACAGTTGTTAGCGTACAAGTAGAAATGAAGACTTTGGGGGTTTACTAGCAGTTCTTTGCTGACTGTTCAGACCTGTGCAGTCCTTTAACTTTCATTTCTGTTTTCCTTTCAGTATGGCGTTCATGGTATAGTCCAGAATCTCATCTAATTGATTCTAGACCTCTGCCTCAGATGATGGAGAGAACTGATATTTTCCCACCTTGTAGGAATTGTGGGGAAATAAATGCCTTAAAAATTGCAAGGCTCTGAGACCAACATGAAAATAAACTCTCATGTAGTTTTCTAGGATAACACACTGTGTTCAGGACCTATGAGAAAATGCTTAGTCTAAACAGATGGACAATGCAAAATAATGGGTGGAAAATTTACAGATGGCACAGAAATATTCTGAGGAACGAAGCCAACATTTTCAAGTATAAATCCTCAGAAGCCATGCACACAGTGAAAGAAGCATCTTGTCTGAAAGAAGCTGCTCAGAAGTGTTGGCTCCACCAACACAGACTGCCCCTGGTTATTTATTTCAGGTTTTATTCTAGTTTAAGGACTTAAGTGAGCATTCAAGCTTGAAAATGTTCATCTGTTGCTTACTATAATGCTTGAAACCAGGAGTTAGGTAGGGCAAGCAAGTCATGCCATGAAATATTCACACATAGTAGCTGCTCATAGAGCCAGACTCCCAGGTTTTGCAATCACTTTTCGTTATCTAAGGAGGCATTAGAACAACAAGCACTTGTTACATATGGGCATCAGCTGATCATTTTGGACAAAAATTTGTCCCAGGAAAACAGCAAACATGAGGGTATGTGTGAAAATAATCAAAAGACGTTATACCAAGATTCTCTTTCTCTTCCTTTTTCCTCTTCTTTCCCTCTCTTTATCTTTTACATTTTGCTCATTCCATTTTTTTATCTCATTTTTCCTCCTTCAGAAATTGTATTCCCAAGCAACCCTCCTATTTCCCTAATCCTCACTCAGTAACTCCTACGGTGGTGTAAATCAGGCTTTGGAATCAGTGTACTGAAATCTTCCTGTGATTGACAAGTCAATGGATCAACTGTATTCAGATTTCTGAAGGCGGTATTTCCTATCTCTGACTGACAGAATGAGTTCAGGATGGATGATTTCAACGTCCTCTCATTTTTTCTTCTTGTAACCCAGCCAAGATTTTTTTTTTCTTACTTGATACCTTATAAGATTAAAATTTATCATTTCTCTTCCTTTCCTCTGCCTGTCCTCTTTCCCCAGTGATGTCTGCCTAACCTTATCTCTTAGCTCTGGGGTTTTTCCTTCTATAAGAAAAAAAACCCATATTAACTTACAGCAATTCTTCACTGTTTTTACTTATATTTAAGAAATAAAGCTCTCTGCTGGTACAAGAAAGGACTTTTTCAGTTAAACAGTCACACATTTTTAGAAACTGATGTCAAAGAATGACACAGTATTTCACTATCTTAGTTTATGTAGTTCACAAAACAATGTTACGCACTTCAGAAAATGTATCAAAACGTGTTTATATGTACACTATACATAATCATATATGTGTGGAAGGATGGGCAGGTGTATGCATGTGTGTGGATATGTATTATCATTTCAAAAACAAGACTAGAAATATAAACTGGAAATCTGTCACAGAAACACACATAAAGCCCCCAAATGACTGAACTTTAGTTTCAAAAAAGCAACTGTTTCAATTAATACCTGCATTTACTAAAATAAAATAGAGTGGTTGTTAATTTCTACCCATAAATAAATGTCTTTAAGGCTTTTTCTTCTGTGCAGATCATATGTGAGGATATTCTTCCTTTTTGAAAAGAAGATAAAATTATGAATATCAAGAAGATACCAATATTTTACTAAATTTGGACCAGTTTTGCAGTTGCTAAGGGTAAAGTCCACCTATTTTCTGTAGAAGATTTCCTGGACAGTTGTGAATTCAATCCTACTGTTTCCAGTGTCTCACCACAATAGACAGAGTATATTCCAGTCATAAAGTTAGCCACCTAATTAAACCCATGATTTTTCTTAAACCATAGCACATTTGAAGGACACTTAATTTATTATGCAAAAGCATCCGTTATTAACATATGAACCTTGAAATGAATTCCTGAAATATGTTTGCACACAGGCCATCATATCATTGTGTAGAAATAACTAAATTTTCTAAATGTTATATCTTCTATTTTAAAGCCATTGTCAGCATGTTTAGAATAACTACAAGTCAGAAAGTTATTTAAAGGATGACCAATGAACAATGTGTAATTCAGAAAGGAACCAGAATACCACTGAGTTTGGAAACCTGGAGAAGAAAGTGTCTCTTCCCCACCAACCTTTGCCTCATTCATGATTGCTGCACTCCTTTTTCTGGGCAGTAAGATAAATTTTTATGGAAGAGTTGGTTGAAATGGCATTTTCACCTTTCATTGACTTATGATGATGAAAGCACTGTATATTTAAAACTACTCACATAGTAGCTTGAAAAAATTACTTCACTGTTCTGAATCCTCTGTGGGTCTTGCACAAGCAAGCTGGAGGATGGCTTTAGAAAATATGTAGCACAGACAGAACATGTATTTTCTTGAAGGAGGAATCCCAGGAGGAACAGCAGAGCTGACATTTGACACACACTGATTATCAAACTACATCTCAGGGAGTATACCAGAAGTGGATTTGCCAGCCATGCCTCCGTTAATAACGATCAACTGCAGTAGCTACCACAGTTAGTAACTCTATTGGAAAGTTAATTAAGATTATATGGAAAACAATTCCATTTGCCAATAGTTTTCAAGATTACTTTCATTTTGATGTGGAGTGAAAAGAAAAACAAGTGGATTTTTTTTCCTAAATGAAATTCTGTTGAAATAATTCTTTAAATTTCAATAACTCACTTTGTGTGATCCCTAGAAGTAATCAGAGAACCCTGCCACAGACCCATCATAATATTAAATTCTGCTGAAACTTCATGAAAACGTAAGCATCCAAGAAATATTCCAGCCATGGCAAACCTGGCTATTTCAACATCTTTCCATTTTAGTGAAAGTAGTTCTTGTAATGATATAGAAAACTAACATGAATGCTACCACTCTTCTCTTACAACGGTGCAACCAACTTACTCGTAATGAGTCCTGTTTTGCCACTTCTAAAGTAAATTGGTTAAAATGGATAGGAAACAAATGCAAGGGAAAACAGAGGTATTTTGTGATCATCATTCTTCACAGGTTAATTTAGATCTCTTATATTCAAAATGCATATTTACTTCAATTAATGGTAAGTTTCAAAAGGCACAATTTCTCCTTTTGTGCCCTTAAAACTGCACAGAAGAAGAAACCTTCATCTATATGAGACTGCCAATAGAAATAAATATATTAATATTTTAAAAATTATTCAGGTAGAATGTATTTTCACTCTGGCCCACACTGTTGGGATAAACCAGGGAAAGGAAGGACATGACCACTATGCCTAATCATGATCTCACCGAGAAGTAGATAATCTAATGTTGCCAGGGTGTCTGGTGGGAAGTGGTTAGGTCTCACTCTTTTCTTCTCCCCACCACTGCCCCTCTTTCTATTTTACTAAATACAGCATGAAGAGGAAAACCAGACTTCACACAGCCATGCTGTGAAAGGTAAGGCAACTTTCATCCTTCTACATCTGGACTTCTACATCAACTTCAAATTAATCATACTTTCTAGGATGTTTTCTGTTGTTCCATAATCTTGACTTGACACTCTCATGTTGGTAATATTTTTTAAAACAGACTATTTAATATAAAGATCTGTAGATTAAAATTTGCATTAATTAGCCGCTTGCCAGCTGTTTCCAAGTGATTTAACTATTTTGTATTAATCAAGTTTCATAATTTGGGGCAACTCTACTTCTTACCCATGAGAAGTATTTGACTTCTGCCAGGCAAGTGGGTTGGATTCCCTGATAGAATCATAGAAAGCTTTGGGTTGGAATGGACCTTTAGAGGTCATCTAGTCCACCTCCCCTGCAGTGAGCAGGGATAGACTGGATTCTCTTCTGGCTTGCATATTTTTAAAAATTATTCATATTTATGCTTGTAAATGAGAAATTAATTTAAAATGTAATTTCTTTTTATTTCTTTTATCACTCTCTTTGCAAAGATAGAAGTGGCTACTCCCATTGTTAGAAAGAAGATATTAAGTTAAATTACATTAGAGCTGGTAGAAATAGAATATATGAACTAATGCACTTCTAAATGTTTCGCCTCTTTTAAGCACCATTCATCAAGAACCCAACCCAACACCAACTGAAGTCAATAGAAATACGCACTGTTTTCACTTACTTGGATCGAGTTAGGAAGGTGAACACTGACAATATTGTTCTATAGAAATAACATTAGAAACTCCCCAAATGTAGGTAAGTGAAGGAAGCCTCACTGAAGTGGGAAATAAAAGAGCACTGATGACTTTGCCTATATACTAGGCAAACAGAATTTGTGTGAGATATATCTGTACTGAAAAAAACCTTAGCATGGATGGAGCTTTTCTACCAGTTCACTTATGCAACTATGCCAAGAAATCCTTCTAAGCCTAACCAGGCTGACCACTTTAAAGTTAAGCAGCTCCCGGATGACATATGTCACCCATTTAAAAATAGTTTCGCAACCATTTCTTCCCATTATAGTTTGAATTTAAGCAACCCTCTTCTCTCCATCCCAGCTGTTCACTTCCATTTGTGTGCTGCCCCCATTGTTCTGTTGATTCCTTTATTTATGTGGCCATGGATGAACCAGATTGAGAAGCTGATCCAAGTTAAAAATAAACCAAGGAAAAAAAAGATTACTATTTTAACCCAGTTATTTGCTTGTTCCAGTTCACCAGCTTCAGAAAGGAAATTAAAGAAAATTTTGCTTTTTTTTTCCTTTTTGTCAGGACGTGCCTGCATTTGGGGACACTTGAGGCTGACTCAGGATATATAGTCACTTTGTATTGAGTTTTCTGCAACACATTTCTAACCCTTAAATACAAGGATATAAGGTCTGGTGGTAGGGGTGAAGAATTTACCAAAAGACAACATGCTTGGGTCATTCCCAGAGATTGAATTAATGGCTAGCAGGGATAAAATACATCACTTAGATCTAAAACCTAAAATGCATTTCAAAATAATTTTAATATTTGCAAATATCTTTTTACAGTAGCTATAAACAAATTATCTATTTTAAATGTGTTATAAATGTCATTTAAGTATTCATGTTTCTTTCTTGAAGAAAAAATGAAAAATATCTAAAGCATTTTACTTTTTTCCATTTAGATGTGTGATGAAAAATGAATATTACAAAAATATTTTTAATTATTATTTTAGAAGGTCATTATTAAGATTATGGTTGTTTAGAAAAATAAGGATTTAAAAGGTCTTTGACTATAGTCAGTCAAGAATCTCTTGAAATCAGTGGGAGGGAAGACATTTTTTCTATGAAAATCTATCTGGATTTCTATTTAGATACTGCTTCCTTGAAATTAAGGTTATTATGTTCTTCAAAATATATAACAGTAATTCGTAAGTGAACAACTTGTTTGTTAATAAGTGTGAGGCAATATTTCAGCTATTTAAACACATGTAATGGTTGTACTGTAAAACAAATTTGGCAAAAAAATACATTTTTCAACAACTTCAATAAATGATTGTAAGTAGTAGGTAAGCATTATCTGTAGTACATCATTCCTGATTACTTGGGATCGATACCTTCAAAAGAAGGTTAATCTGTTTTCTATAAAATTTATTTATAAAATTGTACCATTTTACATATTTATTTTTAAAGCCATACAGTAATATGTATAGCTTCTCAATATTGTACCAATATTATTTCATGAAGTGACTACGTTATATCAAAAAATAAATTATTTTCAGAAGAATGTGGGTGAGGCAGAAGGGGACCTAAGGCCTCTTATCCTTGTATGTTCCTTCAGAAGAAGAAGTTAACTCCACACAGCTCTCCTTAAAGTTCATAGAAGCCTTGACAGAAGGCAGAAATGCCTGTAATGCCTATAACGGCAAGCATTTCACAATATGCCTAATATTTTTATCAGTTCCTGAATTGGCTAATTTCACAGGAAGTAATATACTTTCTGTGCACTTTTCCTATTATTAAAGCAACACAATTTTAAAATGAACTGATGTTTGCATGAGACCCGAAGTGGACTAATAAGGTTATTAGCAAAGAAAAGAGACTGGATTTTTCTGTGAGAAACTAATAAATCACAATGCAAAGAATGGATAGAGGGAAAGTAAGACAGCTGCTGCTATGACAAAAAGGCACTGCAATGTATGTGCATGAGAGACTTGACTTAGCTCCAGATACATACAAAGTCCAAGATGTCATCTGATACTTTTAATTTCCAGATTAGTAAGGAAATAAAGGCAATGTAAACAGGATAAGAGTCATCCTAGTCTTGCTAAGACACTGTTCTTGCTACAGCAGAAGTAAGGCAAAAGTCAGAGTCCTGACTATAATTCTTCATCAGAACAGATTCTCTGCACAATGGAATTTGCCTAGAGAGACAAGACACTCATAGGTATTTCCCTTCTTTCTTTAGTGTGCAAAAGGAAAAAAAAAAGAGGAAAACTGTGCTTAATTTATCATACATTTATTTTAGTTCAAACTCGTGACTGTACTGTCTTTTTTGACATACACTTAAGTATTATTTTCTTATCTGACTTATAGTTGAAAATAGAATAGAAACTGTCCTAACAGTGTTAATTCCATGTAACTTCATTAAAATTAGTTCACTTCTCTGATTTGTCCCAATTTTAAAGTCATGTATTTTCTTCTATGGCACTGAAATAACTCCTGATTTACACAATAAAAGTGCAAGACCTCTCTGGTCTTTTGGCATGGGATTGTTCTTTTATGAACATCAGTGGATTTCATTCTAAAAGATATATATGCACTTCTCCATGTGCTTTAGCTGAGAGATTGTTCTGGGTTTGGAAAATAAAAAAAGATTTGATGTAGATTAAATAGCTTATCGAGGATTTCTGATTGTCAGGATGCAGATAATTAAAGGCAAATTGGAAAACAAACCAGGCTTTCTCCTAGAAAAATTGCCAGGGTGTGTCTGGAAAAGCAACTGGACCTAGAAAAACTTGCTAAATACTTAATGAGGCAAAAAAGCCATACTTCATTACCTCATTTCTAGCTCTTCAGTATACACTACATTTATATTAGGCACTATGTGTTTCTTAACACAAGAAATTATTTTAAATAAATTGTTATTTGACATTAATTTGATTATTTGATATCATTCTTGCACTGATATTATTACTTTTATAAAAAATGAAATTATTTTGGACTTGTACTGGTACAATTTAGAGCAGAATGAGGCCCTTAGAATTACTGGAAGGGCAGGTGGCTGAGATACCATAGCCAATACTTTCCAGTAGAAGTTGGATCAGATATTTTAAACTTACCCAACAATAGTTGTTCAAGCTGACATTTTCCATACTGGAAAACTGTCTGAGTCTGGAAATTTAGAAAATGTTAGCAGTAACGCTTTGGTTATTCATGAGAAGAGAATAAGGAAACCCAGCTTGTTTTCTACATATTAAAAAAAATTATTTCTTAACAATATTTTAGCCCCATCTCACCCTCCCCCTGTCTTCCCCTCCTCCATACGTTGTGCCACAGTTTTGAACTTGAGCAAGATATTTCAAGGATATTTCAAGGACGGACCTGTTGCTGTCTCTGTGAAATACTATCTCAAATGGCCTCATCATAAATCTTTAAAGTGCCTCTCACACATACTCAGAGAGACCTGTGAGAGATAACAGTTAAAATCCTTAGAAATTCTGTTCTCACTGAACACATTAAAGTTTTACAAGGCTTGTAGTGATGAGCAGGCTGTTCCAGCACAGCCTCCATAAAGTGAATGACTGAGCTCATACACGGAGTTTTGGAAATTTTTCCCTTTCCTGGCTGTGCCCAGCTGCTCTGCCTCAGAGAGGTTCTGGTACAAGAAGTGAAAACTGCAGCCACATAGGCTGATATTTTAAGTGTTAAGCACTCAGATTGTAACAGTGGTCAGAGGGACCTCTGCTCTAGACATATGAATTGCTAAAAATACTACCTCATTTGAAAAATGAGGCCTCAGCCTTCTCAGCTAGACACACGAAATTAATGGATCCCTTTGACCTTAACCTCTCCATACTTCAGCTTCCCACAAATCAAATAGGGATAACATACTCTGTTATTTCACATGGGCATTGGGAAAATAAATTAATGAATTTTTGTGGTGATTTCAGATGCAAGCGATACATTTCATAGAAAAATCTGTGAGAAAGGTAATGATTCAGGGAAGAATTTAAATAGTATGTACTGTCAGCTGTAATGAATTAGGCCATATCTTAAATATGCGCTTCCATATCTTAATACATAGGCACTTGGATGCCAAATTAAGATTGCAGGGGCATCTTTCATTCTGGCACTTACAAACTCTTTAGTGCTTGCTTTCTCAACCTTACTCACATTTTTGTGCTCGTGCATATGTCTATAGTCTTTAAAAAAGTGACTTTTGCTGCAGCAGCGCTTTCAGTTTGTCATTAATGGCAAATTCTACAGCCTCTGAATAGAAAAGGACTTATTTATGACTGCCACGGTTGTTTCTCCCTGTAATTGTTATTAATTACTACTGACTGTAGTTTGCTTTTACAGTCTGTTTTCTCACTGTACGCCCGGCCTTGCATGTGTGTAACTCTTGTGATAGGTGAAGAGTCACTTCAGAGACACTGTCCCTCGTTGCTTTGCAACACTCTTGCTGTTATGTGGTCGTGCTACCTTAGCACAGAGCCCCATCTCTAAATATTTTAACCTTTCAGTTGCTGACCATAATGAAAAATAAATTACTGATACAGTAATGGAGAAAGGATTCACTCCCTGATTTTTGCCTACAGGCTATGAAATCAGATAAATGAACAGCAGAACAGCAGAACAGACAACAGCTTACCATTAGGGCTACAAAAATGATCCAAGGGCTGGAGCACCACTCCAGTGAGGACAGGTTGAGAGAGTTGGGCTTGTTCAGCCTGGAGAAGAGAAGGCTGCAGGGAGACCTGATTGTGGCCTTTCAGTACTTAAAGGGAGCCTATAGGAAAGATTGGGACAATCTTTTTAGTAGGGCCAGCTGTGACAGGACAAAGGGTAATGGTTTTAAAGTGAAGCAGGGTAGGTTTAGACTGGATATAAGGAAAAAATTCTTTCCAATGAGGGTGGTGAAACACTGGAACAGGTTGCCCAGAGAGGTAGTGGAAGCCCCATCCCTGGAAACATTCAAGGCCAGGTTGGACGGGGCTCTGAGCAACCTGATCTAGTTAGCGGTGTCCCTGCTCACTGCAGGGGGGTTGGACTAGATGACCTCTAGGGGTCCCTTCCAACCCAAAACATTCTATGATTCTATGATTCTATGATTCTATGATTCTATGATTCTATGATTTCTTGTCCTGTTTCACCTCTTTTTACTGACCAGTTTGTTTTAGCATCACTTGACTTCAAGGAAGGCTAGAAATTTCAGTCTGTGCTACATGTCAATACACTTAATTACATTTTTAACTGTTGCCAGATAAAATCAGCCCTATAAATGAGTCCTTGATGTTAAATCTAGAGATGTGAAGGGGGTTAGCAGCAATATATTTTCTACTTTGTTTTGTCACTGGCTTACTTTTGCATGTGTAGCTCTCAGTTATAAAGAAATAGATTTACATGGTAAGAAAGTGCCATATTTACATAAATATTGTCCAAGGAAAGTCACAGCTTGACATTGTAACTAGAATTTGAATGAAGTGGGAACTGTAGTATTCAATACCTCAGAGTTGATAGAAAGGACAACATGCCTATACATTCACTCCGATACCATAGTTAAAGCCAACACGGAAAATCACCAAGAATAACAGACGCTGTGGTAAATTTTGCACATCATCAGAAAGAAGACTTGAACTGTTGTCTTATTTGTATGCTGTTCAAGTAGGTAGATTTCTAGAAAGAGCCTTTTAAAACAGAGGAATAGGCAAAAAGACTGAGTCTGGACATTATGATAGCCAAATAGGTCACCAAGAAAACAGCAACACAACTAATGTAAAACAGAAATAATCCTGAAGAAAAAAATGAGACCAAAAAAACCTCAGGGATACAGCAGAAGCAATCATTTAAATCCTAAGAAAAAAACAGGTTATACAAAACAATTTCTCTAAGAGAGGTCACCATAAATCCAGATCAACAAAGATTAAAAAAGCAGCAGGAGAAATTCACCATAGCAAATCAATTTTACAAAGTAAAAGTCCTTTATATCAGTGATAAACTAGAGACAAACTAAAAGCATGCAGGAGAAAATCATACTATCTTTGGCGTAATATATCAAAGTTAAGTCTGAAATATCATCAATATTTTAGTAAGTTTCAAGATCACAAAAGTGAAGAGAATACAAAACTTCTGATGAATCCCAAGATCAGGATAATTGGGTGCAGCAAATACATGATATAAGTTAGAAGCATCCCAAAACCCCGGTCAGAAAAAGAATCCCATGAACAAAACCCATATGAAATCATGATCACCTTTCTAAATAATGCAGTATGAGCAAGATACAGACTGAACTTGTTTTATTCACTGGAGCTTCTACAACATTAAAACAACAGGGTTATTTTCATTACATTTGTCGCAGTGCTGCAAGTTTATCCATAATGAAGGTTCTACAAATTATGGGTGTTAGGATAGCATTCAAATACATGTGTAGGCGTTAATTAGACATGGCAAGCTGCTAGGGACACAATACAACATCACTGTTCCGTACACGTCGTATAAAAGAACAGCTTTTGAACATTACAGCCTAAACTTAATAAAAGTTAAAATTCAGCTAACTGTGCACTGCATTGTGGTTCCCATGTTATATCAATAATGGCAATATGTTTTGAGCTTTCCTGCAAAATACATAGAGACCAATTTGCATTACGGTCAGAAGAGAGTTTGTGTCTAACGTTTCAAGCACCGTAACAAAAATGTTCTATTGTGTCCTTCTAAATGCTTCATCAGAATTCCTAAAAGATAAAAATTACAGGAACTTTTAAAATATACTAAAGGATGGAAGGACCATACAGCCAGCATTGTTCTCTAAAATTCACTGTAAATGCTAGATGCGCTGTTGACTTGATCCTCTTTCTAATCTGCCTGTACTTTTCCAAACCTTCCTCCAGAGATCCAAACTGTTCATTTTGTCACAATATTATCCAGAAACTGTTCCTCCTGTACATTTTTCTATTCAATATCTGAAACAGATAATGATTGTGATTCCTTGTAACTGCAATGTTTGCAAACTCCAAACAGCTGCTATCAGTTTTATAAAATACCAAAAAAAGTAGACAGGATGGACATAATGAATTCTGAAAGGACAAGCTCTAAATCCAAGCTTTAGAGAACCTTTGTATCATCTCTGCAGTTTTCAAAAGACAGTGAGAATGGAATTCGAGTAAGCTTTGCCACATGCTTTTTTAACTTCTGATTTACATAATGAAAATTAAAAATTGATCATAAATTGATGTTGAGTTTCACAGAGATTACTCAAACTGATTGGGACTAAAGGAACTAGGGCCAGCTAGGCATGTATATATGCATTAGTATTTATTTATTCTGTTTGTGTATATGAAAGCAGGTGGTTCAGACTAAGACTTTTGAAGCCCTGACACAATTTACCTCTCACAAAGAGTGACTTGGACTTGAAAAATGGAAAAGAAAGAGTTCTCATGCCTTCACTAATCCTTTACTAAGAATACTATATAGTTCATTATGGGGTTTTGTTTATGTAAAAGATCATCTGAGTTTGTATGCATATCCATTTATTATTTATTGTACCCTATCAAAAATATTCTCAAATCCTGCTGCTTTCAAATCACATGGTAAAAATTAATAAATTATCAAGAGATATGGAACAAGTCCATAACAAATAACCTTAATGACTACAAAATTCAGACCTGCTAAGGGTTTGACTTCTTAAAATCAGTGATTCAGTCATAAGAGCAAGGATATTCAAAGACAATTGAAAAAATTGATGGAACAGATTCCTTTTGAACCCCTTGAAAATCCAAGGTATGATCACTGAGTGGAATAGCATTTATTTTTCTACCATATATTAATGATTTAGCCAATCAGATTAGAAGACAGCAACAACAGAAAAAAGCAAGAGTTTTAGTAACAACACACATATCTTATGACTTCCATTAATGCAAAGGTACTTAAACATAGTACAGAACTAACAGCAAGGTACATAATTGAGAATGGCTGTAAAGAACACTGGACCAACTCAGCTCACGGGGTGATGTATACTTGTAGGATGTGCTTCTAAACTATAAAATTCAGAAACAGATTCCCTAAGAGAGTCCTGCTCCATTCTTCTTTTTTTTTATAATCATTGCCTATTTACATCTTACTGACTGAAATTCTAAGGTCCTGTCTCAATAACTCTGACCTCAAGAGAGGTCAAGTCTCAAGACCTCAAGTCTCCTTTGATTCTTCAAAATGAACTCAGGGATCTAGCATGCACAGTCTACTCTTTCAGTTACTCAACAATTTACTAAAATTATGCTGGTCTTAAAATATGTCAGTATTTGCTTTTCTCTCAGCATACAAATTATTCTTCCTCAGGCTTATCCAGAGGCATGGAGACTTTACATAGTAGTAAGGAAGAGGAATACAATACACATACAAGTGTTGGTAGTGAGAGCTAACTTTAAGCTAATTTGGACAAAAAGTTTGTAAGCTATCAGTACTTCATATCAGTGCCCCTAAAGGCCGGTAGAAAGACTCGCATTTGATGATGGACACTGGATACAAAGCACAGGTGTATTTGCATTCTAGGCTTTTCCAACTGCTAATAAATGTTTAGGAGGTCTTTGCTACAGATTGCTGACTTATATTAGCATTTAAGCATGTAAGCAGCATGAATACATTATAAAATTGCTTGCTGTTAAAATACTTTCTGTATTTGTAGCTTCAGGATGTTAAATAATATACCAGAATTCCCTTTACCAAAGGAGAAAGATGGAAGTTAGTTTCAACAAGGCATTTTCACACACATAGATAGTTGTTTTTTGTAGTACAACCACAGGTGATTAAAAAATCTCAGCCAAGAAAGTTAGCTAATTAATTTAACCCTTTGCCTTATTCATGAATCATTAGCAATATTAACAACTAACAATGTTTCTTTAAATATGTATTGGAGTAAAACCAGTTCTCCGTGAATACCAATATTTGTAAATTTGTATAATTCACTTGCAATTATCAGATAGCAACACCAGTGGTCTCGTTTTGTAATTAGATGAGAGTCCAAGTTTACCTAATTGTCATGTATACCAAAAAGGAAGTTTAGCCTTTTTTTCTTTAACTTCATATCATTGTTCTACTTTTCTATTCCATTATTTCTTTTAACCAGCTGGACAGCTGAACTTAATATTTCCCTTTGCCTTTCTCATCTCAGATCTCCAAATCACTAGACAGTGACAAAAGGCAATTGGCAATTATTAACCAGGAGTTGTCTATACTTGTTTTATATTTTAATAGCACTGTATAAGTCCCATTTTTCTTAAATGTCCTTTTGCAGAAATTGAGAAGCTATAATTTTTTTAACTGTATTTTCCTAGTCATATCCACGGAA
>NW_009259863.1:3463277-3465650 GCF_000687185.1 Egretta garzetta | reverse complement strand
ATTTGCGTTGAATTAATATGAACAGTAAGTTTAAAAGGTATTTTACCCATGAACTGAGGAGTAACGCATTGCTTTTAATTCCAGTTCCAGAAGGTTGTAAAACAAAACTGCAAAATCCTTTTCCATAATTTTAAGAAGGGAATCAAACATGCCTTACTGTTATTTTGTTGGCATGTTCAAATAAGAGTCGAGTATCTTGCCAAATTTGAAGAGTTTTGACTGTTTGCAAAAACTTTTTCTTTAGAAAATCTAAAAATGTATGTCTTTTAATATATAGTTCTGTAACATCTATTTGGCAGGAGCAGGTGGCACACTGGGTTGCAAGTTTCTGTTCTAGTAACAGAATCTAATAGTCTGGTAGGAGCTCAAATTGACACTAAGTCAATTTGCTTCTAGCTAGTATTTCTACAGCATTTTATCCCAGTGTATCCAAAGTGAGTAAAAAAGTTTATATCTTTTTTTTTTCTTATTCTTAGAAGCCAGCATTTGCCAGGTAATAATTCCAGGCCAAATTGCTCCAAACCAAACACCACACCATAGGTGTCTTGTCTTAGTGGCGAATGAGCTACAGAAGAATTTTCTTCTAGAAAGTTTTGGAATGATACCTCCCTTGCAAAGAATAAGATTGGATGTGTGACGTTCCCCACTCCCTTGTGCACTGTCTTCTTTTTCCATAGAACAAAAGAAAGGAGAAACAGAAAAATAATATCAGAGACACTCATTTGCAGGCATATGCAGACTAACTAGAACTGTACCGCATTTTCTACCATTGCAAGGGTGTTGGAAGACAAGTTTTGTTACTTAATGCATCTACCTGTCTCACCCACATCCCTACTCTCTCCCAAAATAACTTGGTATTGTAACAACCACCATTTGGCCTTCTCTGGTAAACTGCTTATATTTTCTCGTGAACAGCCTGTCCTATTGACTAATTTAATATAGCTAAAATTAAAACCAGTACTCAGCTTTCCTTTATTAAAAAAAAAAAAAAAAAAAAAAAGGCTTTTTAACATTAATTGGTTTATTTTTATATGTAAGAAGAGATAAATCACTTGAAGCTGGGCCGGTGTCTGAGAGACTTCAGTCTCTAAAATACCAGTAGTATTACAATCATAAAAATAGAGCTTTGCAGAGGCCATCCCAATTTAGCTGAAGTATTGCTCTCCTGACACTGTCATTATATGAACACAAAGCTCTTCCTATTCTCAGCTTGCACCTGCAGTTTATAAATAGCTGTGGTGTTCTGTGCAAAAACAGGTTTCAAACAAGGTGGAAGGAACCAGTATTGGGAAATAACCTACCTTTTTGCTGGGGTCTAATTATTGTTTGTATTGCTGCAATGGCCAGAGTCAAAGCACTTGAGTGCCCTGTGTGCCTTAGAAATGAACTATGTCCTTTTTCTCTTCTGTGAGATTTTGTGAAAATGATTCATAAAAAAATATTAGAGTGGAGTCCAGTAAGGGTTGTTTGATCAAAAGAATAACTGAGATCAAAAATTATTTTTCTTTATTTTTTTTTCTACACTGCCACCCCTTCACATTTCTTCAGTCAACACTTCTGCACTGACACAGGAAGAGAGGGCTTGGCAGGATGAGGGTAAAGGAGCACATAACATCACTATGGCAATTAGGAGGTACCCAACACACTCAATGGCAGCAGTAAGTACAAAGAGGACCTACCAGCTCCTGCTGTTGGCCCACAGCCCACATGATCTGGCCTGCCTGAGGAAAGGCACTGTCAAATCAGACTTTGTCTGGCCAATATCTGTGGCGCAAAGAACAATTTGTATAGGAAGCAATGGTCTTAAAAGTCCCAATAAAAAAAAAAAAAAAGTTGGACTTATGCCAAGCAGCATATTGGGATCTTTGGGAGCTTTTCAGAAGATAAGTTTTCTCTTGCAAGGGAATTGCCCTACCCATGTATTCTTTTTCCTCCTTGACTGTTTTTTTATTAAGATGCTATCAACCTGGCAAAAAGGCAGCAAAATCAAGTAAGCATATAGTCACAGTTCTTCCCTCAGAAAGCTCACCATGGTGTCTACCAGGTCTGCTCCTAAGAATGAACAGCACCTGTCTTTCTAATACAGTTTGTTCCTGTGCCCTCCCTGGCCCTGGTATTTTCAGCTGGAAACCCTTAGCCTAAAATCATATTGCATCCTCTATTCCAGCAAGATCTGAAAAGAGACCCAACAAAAATATTAAAGTGCTTAAAGGCCCAGAGTAGGTTTCAAAACTGAGGATTTGGCATCTGTATGACATATATAGCACATAGCAATATGTAAGTAACTCAGAATGACAACATATAAATTTGAGACCCTGCTGCCCAGACAATAAAAAATCCTGAGGATAGTGACATGTCTGAAATCCATCCTAA
>NW_009259863.1:3451516-3463246 GCF_000687185.1 Egretta garzetta | reverse complement strand
TGCTTGAGAATAGGCTGGGTCTGGATTTATTTCTTTCCTTCTAGACTGCAGTGGAATGGCTTCTGCATAAGCGCCTTGAGGTTAACACACTGCTAAGGGAATGACTGCTTTGGGTTTAAAATTTGTCTTTAATCTCAAACCCATGTTTCCTATTTTCTAGAAAATTTTCTAATTGACACACTTACCTGTAGGAGGTAAAAAAGGTTCCTTACACATTTCAAAAGGAGGCAGAGAGCAAATTAGGGACTTACGAACTAGTCAAACAACTGCAGTTCTCAGAAAAATACTACAATGAACAATCAAACAATTTGAAGGTCTCTAAGGCATAGCCTAAGAAATTTGTAGGGAATCTCCTACATTAAACCAATTTAATCTCCTCCTAAACCAGGAATAGGTCTTGTGGATAGGAGTAAAGCAGAAAAGATCATATGTATTAACTTGTAAATTGATACTTTCATGAGACTTAATTTCAAACAATCAAAGAAAAATATCTTCATGAAACTAAATTAAGAAGCATGCAAAAACACTTGGGAAACTATTTTAACTATTTTTTAAAGAAAATTTAAAATTAATATTTTGTTGTCCAAGGGAGGCATGATTGTGTACAAAACCACATAAATTTTCCTTATATCTGGTATTATTCAGTAATGTGCAATCAGTAAATTAGATTATCAAATAAAAGAGTAATTTATTACATTTCTATTTCCTACTAGGTTTTGAAGAGTGTATAAGCAGATTTAATGACAGAATTAGAATTTGAATGCTTGAACAAATTGGAGAAGAGATCAGCAATAAAAAAAGAGAAGTTCAAAGTATTACTCTGTTTAGGGTCTTCCAAAAGTATAACTGCAAGATGACCGGGCAGAATTTCTTCAAAAAACAATGTGGGAGCCACTGTGGTTCTTAAGCCAAGGTGAATCAACACTGTGTAACTATTGTGAAAAAATAAATTGTACCGGGATGCATAAAGAACACTGTTGTGGACAATGCAATATGAAGTAGCATTTCTACTCCCACAGATGTGGATAGATGCACCTAACTTCAAGGAAGGAGTTGGATCAACTGCAGCAGGATAAGAGGCAAAATATGTACTCTGTAGCAAAAGACTGAAGGAACTAGGCTTGCTTCATTTCAGAAGAAACCTAAACCTATAGAACTCAAACAATGATTTAGGCAGCCAGTCCACTACTTGCTCAATAAAATGACCAAATCTGTGTCTGAAGTGCTGTGAAGTATTAGTTTCCTTCCATTGCCCCCCCTCCAAGTGAGAAAACTGAAAAGATTTGCTTTTGGGGGGGCTATGTCATCCATATCTAAGACTGCAAGGAAATTATTGCCACTGGGATTTTTCCTCTTTTTTCTCGTATTTACCATGTCTGGCTTACTTCCATAAATAACCCCACCATTAGAAACGTAAAGTCAGCACCAAGTACACAGAAGAACACAGGGCTGAAGCACACATCCCAGACCTCAAAACAGTACATGCAAATGAAAACAGATCTGGCAAAAAAAATGTAGTAAGTTTAAACTTAAATGTAAACTGGAAGAAAAAACTGAATATTAATTTAATATTTTAAATATTTTAACTATACTTGGAAACACAGTTAAAAAGATCCTGTTTAGCCCTTTTAAGTTAGGGGACTATTCATTGAAAACCAAGGCACTTACGCAGCAAGCCTCTGTTTTTAACCAGACAGCTAACTGCTACCAACAGGACGGAGAGCACTAGTGCAGTCGTCCTTATGCTATTTAGTCCAGCAGAAGAACCTTGACAAAGGGTCATTAAAAACATTAATTTACCTGTTAATTTAAACTTGGTTTTTTGTATTGTATTTCATATTTAGAAAGGCCTTAATACAAAAATCAGAAGTGATATATTTTGTCTGGTGACCAGAAAAACCGTTTACTTAAATAAAGCAAACTTTATTTTGGATTATTGGACCTTGCTCCCAAATTAGACAGACATCTCAGACATTACTAATCAACAAACATAATTTCTTACAGACATCAAAATGTGTGGAAAATGGTGCTTCCTAAGGTCTGTCTTTCATGTTAAAAGGTATGACAAATGTAAACGCTTTGTTCAAAATCGTACCTGGAATCTTTTATTTCAACACCATGTATGGTTGAAACCATATTTTTAAATGAATGTTTAAAGACTGACCTCTTGCACCTTTTAGATAAACAGCAGAAGACAAGGATTCAATTTGGCTAAATGCCCCCACCAGAAAGCAGTAATCAGGTTCCAAGTTCCTCTTTTTGTGTCACACTAACTAAAGTTATGTCCATAGTTCAGGTCAACTATATTCACAGAACAGAGCTTCATCAACTCTACAGTCTAGGGATTTGTCCCTTCTAAATTGCTATTAATCTCATTGCCAGCCTTTTAGTGTTCAGTCTTATGCTGAATTGCTTAAAATATGTTTGAAATACACTATACCTCCTTGTTCTTTTAAATCCAGCAGTAAGAAATAAATTACTAGTTGTTAATGCACTATCCTGGAATGTTTGAGACTTCTGTTTAAATCGTTATCCAGAAACAGACAGACCTAACTCAAACCCAGGTTCCTGTTTCTTTAATCACCGGTTTATCCTGGGCCACCCTGGACCACTGCTGATATTGTTCCACTATGGATATTATGCATAAATAATCAGTGAGTCAGAGACCAAAAGAGTAAGAAGGTAGACATTTAGCTAATAGGTACGGCACATGTGTTGCAGCAAAGGTTTTTACATGTTGTTGGAAAGTGGAAGGGTAGCAGGAGAGATCAGGAGACCCTAGTCACTCATTATATACTAGAGATGCAGTACAGGCTGAGGATTAATGGAGTCTTCTGAGAGATGCAGGCTCAAATCCCAGAAGATGGAAGAGAGGATTAAATTTAAGGTCTTTTAGTCCTCAACAAGTGTCCTGACCCCTCACAATATTACGCCAATACCGCAATATAGTTGTATTAGGAAACCATGTGAGGCCCTTCATTTATTTTGTTTTTCTTGAAAGTCCATAAATCATTTCAGGTCAAACACACCTTTTTATGCTGTAAAAATGAAATTATGGCTGTTTCTGTTCCTTGTGTTTTCAAGGTAAGGATGACAAAGAACTAAAACAGATGTCTAAGAGGCTGTCATATCCCAAATATTGGAGCACAAGTCAGGAAAGATAAGAAAAGCATCTGTCAGGAGTGACACGCACTGATCCGTAACTCTTTGAGACAGGAAAATGGACTGGCTGACTTCCTGATGTTCTTAGCTAGCCCTATTTTCCTCTGATCTTCTGTCCTTCAGAAGGGATCAGAATGGTTTTAATCTTAGCAAGAGCAGATTTTTTTTTCCCACATTCTTGAAGACTGCAAATTCATTTGAAATATAAGAAATTTAGATTCAACTGCATAATTTGAAATATGTACATATGTTCTTAGGGCTTTCAAGTACTCTACCTGTCATTTTAACTTCATACTCTAAATACAGTATCACTGTTAAACTTCAGGATGATGAGTGAAGAGAATGTATTGAAATCTTGCAGAAGAAAGGTAGAAAATCACCTCCTGTGGAATGTACTTATCAATAGTCACATTTGATTGTGCTGCATTCTATCAGTTTTCACAAGCTAAGTGGATTGAGGTCTATTTGCACTTAGCACAACTCAAAGTAAAACATCAGGTAGAGTATGGGGACAGAGACTGATGACTCAGAAGATATGCTCTCCTCTGACTCAGGACTAAGCCATACACCTAGCATGGTTTTAGATATTGATGGGCTAGTTTTTTCAGAGGAGTGATACACTAAAGCTATTGTTAAGGAGAGTCCATGTCACTCTAGATTGGCAAGACTTGGGAGTATCACTTTCAGCATGACACCCAACCCCACATAAATTCTACAGTTTCACCAGAACGCAAAGGTGGTTTATTTTCTTCCTATCACAAGTTGTTGGGGAGACTTATAATGCAAAGAAGTAGGTTTGTAAATGAGGTGCAGCACGAAGTTAAGTGTCTGTTTTTCCACTTCAAGGGAAGTTATTCTGATTTAGCTTGAGTTAAATGTCTGGATTTGTGGGAATACTAATTCATAAATCTGCTGTGTTACAAGTCAGTCCTCTGATTAGGGTTTCCTGTATTCATAATTTTATTTCCCGTTTTACATTATATCTTATATAATGCAACACCAAATTAATGAAATTTCTTGTAATTCGCTCTCTTAAGGTAATGACAGTTACTTCAAAGACAACATTTTACACCTTTTTTGCCATATAATAACATGGCAGAAGACAGAACATAAAGAAAGCATAGAAATACGTAGACAGGAATGAACAGCTCAGGTCAGGGGAATTTGATGAAGATGGTATAGAAGAAACACAGAGCATAAGGGAGAGGAAAACCAACTGATGCCTAAGACTAAATATAAAGCTGCATTCCTGACCATTCAGCAGGGGGAAATAAAGTAATAAATTTTCACCTCTGCTTCTGAGGTTGAAAACTGCAATCCTTGAAGAATACTCTAAGGAAGATTGACGTAGCCTGGTGCACAAGACACGGGACTGAGATCACAGGAATACAGAAAAAATAAATATGTAGACTTGCGGCAAATAAGATGAAGAAAATAATGTTGCTCTTCATTGGTCCCTATAATGCCAGCAGAGAAAAAGCAGAAGGAAGGGCTGTCAAACACAGGTAAGTGAAAATCCTTAAAAGGAACTTGTACAGCAAGTAGAGAAAGCAGTACACAAAAATAGTTCAGATGTTACACAACTGTAATAATGAAGAATGCGTGCTGCTTTAGTTTCTAGAGAATGAATGGATTTGAGCAAGGCAGTGGGGGAACAAGAAAATTATAGGTAGGAACCTTTTTTTTCTTATGTTCATGACTATGGTTGCTAAGGAGGTAAATTAAAACTTTAATATGTTTTAAGCAGTATTATCCTGATGGTGCTGCACAGGCTGACATGCATTTACGAATTGACTGGAGTAGCCATTTGCTTTGTTGATTATTTTCTTCACCTGCAGGCTGTACTGACACCTCTTTCTTAACTAATCAGCATTTTTAGTAAGTTTTCTTAAAGTATGTTTTTAAAATGTTTTACTTTTTAAAAATATTATTTTCATGGTTATGTTCAAGAACTTTCACTGCCGTATTTGCCTATTTTCTTCCTTTGTTTTGACTGCACCCCGACTAAAGAAAGTCCGCCTCATCCCCCAAGAGATGAGTTATTTAAGTTCTATTCCTCTCCTCTACATTTTTTGTCTGCTGTACCTTCCAATGAGCTGTGCTGAATCCTACTGATTCCATTCTTAGCCTCCTAGTTCTTCTCATATTTTGAACAGGAATCCATAGCATATGGGTGTGAATTCCCTTATGCTGGAACCATCTAAACCTGAGAATCCCCAAGTAACTATTGCCTTGGAAAATGTGACTTGTCCTCTGAGATAATTTAGATGCTTTTCTTTCAAACTAAAATCCAACTTCCAAAGGTAAAACTCTTGATTGGAGATGAAGTCATATCCATTTGTTTCCAAAATCAGTTTCATAGGTAAGAATGTGCCTGAATATAGCAGAGTAAAAACCTGAATACAAGCTTCAGGCTATCTTCTGAAAGAAGACTAAAATAGGGTATCTGTTGTTCTTTCCTAAATAAAGATAGCAAAAGTACATAAAAATGGAAAATAGCATAGCAAAAAAAACCCCAAAATATGAGCAGTGGAAAAGTATTTATGGCGAGTTGTATTCACAATGGTACCTGCAAAAAATTTGTGATTGCTGCATTAATTTAATTGTTAAATCAGAGAGAGATTGGTAGCTTTTATTTTGTACAAATAGCGCTTGGTTCTGAAAGCTGCTGTTCAAGTCCAGACTTACTGAATCACTAACAGGTTGAGAAGCTTCAGAAAACGCATGGTTCACAGAGCTGCCTTACGGGCCTAACATTACTGACAGCAGAGGTTTTCAGGCTTTTATTTGCACCCACTGAGCAGCATTATGTGCTCGTTTTCAGAGGCTCTCTCCCAAGTTTATCGTGTTAATTCCTAGGAACAGCATCTGCAGAGTTCTGATAGCACATTGGCCAGACTTTTGAAAACGTTTCCAGCTTGTCTCTTGCTTCCTGACAAAGTAAAATAAGTAAATAAAATTAAATCTTGAAATGTATCTTGATGCTTAAATATTAGAAGTTTTGGAATTTTATGATGTTTTCTACAACAGAGTTTATTTAAAAACTGGAATTTCTAATAAAATAACAAGCTACAACAAAGATGTCAGTAGATTTTAGAATCTGGTTTCTTTCAAAAAGTATACTTTGTGTAGTGAGAATGTCTGCTTTTAAACTTCTTTAGTTACCCTAAAGCACTGCAGAAAAATTTTTATTACCAGTTTTACATTCATCTTGTCTGTATCCTAAGAATTTTCTTCTACTAGCTAGGAGGACTTTGCATGGAGCTTCTTTTGGTGTATTTAAATCCTGCAGAAAGACTCTGCAGGAAATATTGGCTCTGTTGGCATCTCAAACAGCTACGTCGCCTTTTTCTGTCATTGCAAATATTGTTAGATTTTTCTGAATTATTGTTGTGGCCTGTTTAGTAACACTTGGCACTTAGCTCTATACCTTTCTCCTCCTTTTCCCTCCCTTCCAAAGGCCAGCTTCAAGGACATGAGTTTCATTATATATGATTATCCACCATGGGTATGTCCACGAGACAGAGTATTTTCACATCTGCTAAGGCAACCTTAATCCAAACTACCTCTGATTATCTACAATTCCATAAACCAAGTATATCCTGAATGCTCATTGATGCACTTGCTTACTCCAATGGTATCTTCCAGCTGGATGGTATCTCCCAGTTTACCTAGTGCCTTCTGAGTGGTGTGTCTCTAGGAACAAAGTAAATGGATTACTTTTCCTTTATGGCTCTAAGAACAGAAAATATTTTAGCTTGCCGCCACACACACATGGGGTACTTCTGGCCCCTATAGTTCTCCATTTGCATCACAGACACGTTAAACGTGCTGCCCCCAGTTCTAGGTGTTTATGTTATGATGGAGACATCCATGTGATGCTTGATGCCTTTTGGACAATACTAGAATGTGAGAAGATGCTGAAAATCAAAGAAATTACTACCACAATATTTTCATAACAAACTGGACAGCCACAGAAACTGCTGCAATTGTTACTCTACCCCAAGTATACACTAGTGTTCCAGGCAGGAACTGTGCAATTCTACAATGGGAACATTTAAACACAGATAAGGAATAGTTGCAGCAGCTCCAGAATTTTGCATCTAAACAGATGTAGAAACAAATGTGTCCCACTCTTCTTGGTGTGGAGATGCTAACTCTCATTACTAAAAAAAAGTTACCCATGTGGCATCAGAAATATGTTGAACAGCTAGTTTCAGAAAACAGGATTATTGCTGAGATGCATATGCCTACAGCTTGCATTGCTGAGAACACATATCAATATCTCAACTGCAACAATATTACACTCCCTGGTTTTGGGTTTGATGGCAGGTTCAGAACTTGTTTGAAAAACTGGAAAAGGTGCATGGCACTAGGGGTACAAAAGAAGCCTTTCTGCACAAGCAGACCTGCACAAGCAGACTACAATGTATTCAATCATCATATTCTCAATGGGGTACAGGTCCCTACTATTAGTTTGGTATGTATTACTTTGGACAACAGCCTTACATGACTGCAGCCAAAGTAATATTCTGACTGTGCAAGCCTGGGAAAAGGCAACTTAAATTACACACATAGCAAAGGCTGGTGCAGAGTTCATCTGGCAAATTGAAAGCAAAACAGCATAAGCCCTACAACACCATTTGAATGTCAGTGTAGCAAAGAGTGCATGTTTATTGATAGCCTGATACACTCTACCCACTGCAAGACCAAATAAAAGTCCTTTTTTATAACAAAGACTTAGCATATTTTTGATTTGCTGAACCAGTTTACTCAAGCAAAAGGCAAAGGAAATTAGGGATCCAAACTCTTCTTAGAATCGGATCATGGAGGCTGATAGTTCTCAGATGCTTTCTTGTTTAAAACCAAATATAAAAGCCACTAATTTTTTTTTTTTTTAGGAAGTACCGAAAATTACTAATCTTTTCCTTGCATTCACTTACAGCTTCCATCTTGATGTTTAACTATACATGATTTTCTCCATTTAAAGTCAAACTAGTTAATTTCTCTGTATTTGTCATCTTTGGATCATAAGATTACCCATATTTTGTTTTCCAAGTGATTCATTTTTCCTCTTAAATTCAAAATTTCACAAGTGTGAATCCAGGTATATCTTTTCCAATAGACTGACAATTATGGTACTATACCAAAGAGAAATGCTCATTAAGCAAACAAGCAACAAAAGTACATGTACACCTAACAAGAAAATACTATAATTTATATTTTCCGTGACATGTTCTAAATTTCCTTCTATAATAACTTCAATTGGGAGAGGAGATGGAGAGGGAGAGGGAGAGGGAGAGGAGAACAGACTTTTTCATTTGTAAGGGACCTACAACGATCATCCAGTCCAACTGCCTGACCAATTCAGGGCTGACCAAGCTAAAGCACATTGTTAAGGGCATTGTCCAAATGCCTCTTAAACACTGACAGGCTTGGGGGATTGACCACCTCTCTAGGAAGCCTGTTCCAGTGTTTGACTGCACTCTTGGTAAAGAAATGCTTCCTCACGGCCAGTCCTGGCTCCTCCCCTGGCACAGCTCTGAACCATTCCCACATGTCCTGTCACTGGATACCAGGGAGAAGAGCTCAGCACATCCAACTGCACGTCCCCTCCTCAGGAAGACATAAAGAGCAATGACGTGACCCCTCAGCCTCCTTTTCTCCAAACTAGACAAGCCCAAAACCCTCAGCTGCCCCTCACAGGACAGGCCTTCCAGCCCTTTCACCAGCTTTGTTGCCCTCCTCTGGAAACATTCAAGGACCTTCACAGCCTTCTTAGATTGTAGGGCCCAGAACTGCACACAGTACTCCAGGTGAGGCTGCCCTAATGCTGAATACAGCAGGAAAAATCACCTCTCTTGATCGGCTGGTGATGCTATGTGTGATGCACCCCAGGATGGGGTTTGCCCTCTTGGCTGCCCGGCCACACTGCTGACTCACATTGAGCCTGCTGCAGACCAGCACCCCCACATCCCTTTCTGCAGGGCTGCTCTCCAGCTGCTCCTCTCCCAGTTTATCCTTGTGCCTGGCGTTACTCCATCCCAGGTGCAAAATCCAGCTTGTTATTTGAGCATGGAACAGAACTGCAACAGAGCTTCTGTTACCAGCATTGGCTTCTATCTTTCAATTTTTAATGCAAATCTCTAAATTAAAATGAAAGGCAACAATTTTTAACAATAATGAAATTCCAACTGTAACTGACAAGACAAACTTTGAGTCTAGTGACAATACAGCATTATTAGTTGACAGAAGAATATAGTGAGTTATACAGGTGGACCTGTGAAGTTTTCCTGTCTCAATAATTTGTTAATATTTTGCTGCACGAAAAAAAAAGAAAAATCAATGAATCATAGAATCATTTAGGTTGGAAAAGATCTTTAAGATCATCAAGTTCAACCGTCAACCTAACACTGCCAAGAGTACCACTTAACCATGTCCCTAAGCACCTTGTCTACCCGTCTTTTAAATATCTCTAGGGTTGGGGACTCGGCCACTTCCCTAGGCAGCCCATTCCAGTGCCTGACAACCCTTTCGGTGAAGAAGTTTTTCCTAATGTCCAACCTAAATCTCCCCTGGCACAACTTGAGGCCATTTCCCCTCATCCTATCACCTGTTACCTGGGAGAAGAGACCAACACCCATCTCACTACAACCTCCTTTCAGAAGACTCCTCCTTAGTAACGGAGGGGAAAAAATCAGGAGCAGTGTGGAGAGGATGCTGAACAGGCAGTGAGTGACTGATAGCTGTGGTAAAGAATAAGGAATAAGGAGGTCTGGAAACTTTGCTACAGATGTTTTCATGAAGTCTTTTAATCCATACAGACCTGGAATACTGAAAGCTAATGGTACTTTTTCAAAAAAATCCACATTCCTACAATCTGAACAGACTGAGCAAGAGAGCACTGTTTAGTTCTGGCTGCAGCACTAACAGCACAAGGCAATAAAATCTGTGGTTAACATGTTAGACCAAAAATGTAAATGAATTTTCACACAATTTCCAAAAAAACTTTTCAAAAGGGAATAGTTATGAGTTCTTTAATTGCCATATGCTCTTCAAATTGCAATTAAAATGTCAAAGATGTTATTATTAAAGTACTAATTTAGCAGTCTTCATGGACCTTTGAAAGACAGTAACAAAAAAAAAAGTCAGAATTAGACTGCAGTTTTGTAACAGCAGCTGTATAGGATCTTTATGCCACAAATTCCTACATACATAGACATAGCAAATATGGAAAGCATTATTAGCATAGAATCATAGAATGTTTTGGGTTGGAAGGGACCCCTAGAGGTCATCTAGTCCAACCCCCCAAGCATCAAGGGCTCTGTTCGTCGTCCCTATGGCTAGGTTCTGATTCAACCCCTAACATGTCCCAAGAAAATATTCCCAGGCTGTCAGCTTGAACAGCTTGCTGAGATAAATGCCATGACATATCCAGAATGTCAGACCATTGGACTATACCAAAAAGTGTTTGGAGAAAATCTAACTTACACAAACTCAAAAGGGCCCAGCTTTCCTAATATATACGCTTAATCTACTTCAATAGAAATAAATACGTAGACGTGTTATAAAAGTGCATAACAACAGAAAACTTACTTGTGAACAATATTGTGCAATTTTTTTTTTAAACTATTCAACTTTAGGATTACTCCTGTAATACTTAAATCACCATCTACTTGGATTATATGTTGCCTAAGTGCCAATTATGAATGTTAAACCTGCTGGGTGACAATTATAGCATGTGCCTATAAAAGATCATGATTTTTTCAGTCATGAAAAATTCTTCTTTAGCAGATCTCCAAAGTTTTAACACATATTGGGCATGAAGTCCATAACAGAGAAAATTCTGTTATTGAACATGAGGAAGAAGCAACATGAGGAATTCACTGAATTTTCCCAATAAACAACTGAAAAAGGGATTCACAGTGTTTGGTTGTATTTGCGAAGTACCAGTAGCAGTTCTCTACTCCCTCCAACGAGTCCATGGCCAATGCATATCACCAGTTCCAGAAAGAAACTGAAATTATTTTCACAAAATCAGAAGCAGTTTTAGGAGCTGAAAATGGAAAACAACTCTCATTATCACTAAAGGGTATGTACAAGATCTAGCCCAAGATCATGATGCTACACCGGAAACCTTTAGCATAACACATCTTGTTTATGAAGTGCCTATTTACACTGGCAGGTGAAAAGGCCGGCGCTAAGTCCTCATAATGAATTCACAGATTTTTTTCTAACTATGCATGGACAAAGAAACCAAACAGATTTGAAGAATCCACTGTAAAGTCTTTCCGTTTTGGCAATGTGCTAGAGCAACACACATAAATTTCCTACAATAAGCTTACTTCTGTATTACTCTTCAACCACTTCATTCTACTCAAAACCACAAATACATCAAATGTATCTCCAGTACATCAGCACAGAAATTTCCACAGCAGAAAGGTTCCCCCCCTCTAGCACAGAGCACAGGTCTGTTCCATCAATCTTCCACTAGAACAGTGTTCCTTAGGCGCTGTATGCCAGAACTGCACACTGGGTTTGTGCGGCAAGATTTTGGTAGCAGGGGGG
>NW_009259863.1:3447348-3451335 GCF_000687185.1 Egretta garzetta | reverse complement strand
ATGGTGGGGCGGGCTGTCCCCCTGCAGCCCAGGGAGGCCCATGGGAGAGATCTCCACCTGTAGCCCATGGAGGACCCTGTGCTGGAGCAGGGGGGTGCCCTAAGGAGGCTGTGACCCCGTGGGAAGCCCATGCTGGAGCAGGCTCCTGGCAGGGCCTGTGGCCCCGGTGGGGAGAGGAGCTCAGGCTGGAGCAGGTTTGCTGGCAGGGCTGGTGACCCCATGGGGGACCCACGCTGGAGCCATCTGTGCCTGAGGGTCTGCACCCCATGGAAGGGATCCATGCTGGAGCAGTTCGTGAAGAACTGCAGCCTGCGGGAAGGACTCATGCTGGAGAAGTTCGTAGAGGACCGTCTGCTGTGGGAGGGGCCCCAGGCTGGAGCAGGGGTAGAGTGTGAGGAGTCCTCCCCCTGAGGAGGAAGGAGCAGCAGAGACAGCGTGTGATGAACTGACCCCAAACCCCGTTCCCCATCCTTTGTATATCTAAGGATCACGTAAGGATCATTTTTACTGTTACCATAGCACTGCCCTGGGAGCTCATATTGACTTACTTGTCCATTTTAATCCCTGTACTCTTCTTAGAGCAACAGAAGCATTCCTAAAAACTTGTAAATCTTGCCTGTGTTGCTGGTTCTAGCTGTATGACTTTGCATGTCTTTACTAAAACATATGAACACAAGTTACTAAACAACCTGGATTACTCTGCATAACTACAGGAACATCATCGCTTACTTGCTATTCATCACTTTGCATCAGTCACGCTTGTTTTTTTCAGTCATCTTTGATTACACTCCTTTGATAAAACTGTTTGAAAACACGAACACTTAGCGTTACAGCAATGCAGTTTCTTTTATGCTAATCTTGTAACCCTATCAAAGCATTAAGTCAGCTTTCTTTACAATAGTTATTTTCCCTAGAACTACACTGATTTGCATTAATTATATTCTTATCCTTTCTTTTTTGTTTTAATCAGCTTAGTCATGTACGAGCTTTCTATTAGATGACAGTCTAGCCTGGTCATAGTCAACTCACCTCACCTTTTTAAACATTGGCATGACGTGGGCATAAATACTGCCTTCAGAAATTTCACCACAAAAAGCTACAGTTAGTATCAGCAAATCAAAGATCTAACCAGCAAACCCTTAAGTGTGGAAGCTAATTCCATGCAGATAGACTAGCAATGACGTGACATCAGTATCTATATAAAAGCCCCCTGATTCCATTCAAATTTAAAATAGTGCACATCAATGCAGTGAAACTGCAGTGAAACTACATCCAACTGATACTTAAACAAATTCAGATTCTGATATTTCTTTCTAGTATACAATTGTTAGGGTTCTTTTTGCCCTTGTGTTGTGATACAGAAGATACATAAACGTCAGGGACAACTGACTTCTCTCCAAAGGGCCTAAGGAAGTTAAGCAGCTGCAAAAGACAAACACATTAAGAACGGGTATTTTTATTTAGTCTTTGAGTAATATTTGTATTAGTTGATACATAAAGATGCATATTTCAAAAATAAGAATAATATTTTATAGTTTAACTTTCACGAATCCCATACAGGCAGCACTCTCAAACCAGAACACATGTACTAGCAAAAAAATAACACAACCCACGTCGAAGTGATGCATGGACGCTGTGTGACTGCATGTTGAAGGCTACTTCCTGTTCTGGTCCCTCTGGTTAAAAAAAATAATATAATGGATTTTTTGTAAGCACAGGAAGGTTGACAAAGATGATCAGAAGTAAAAAATTGCTACCTAACTATATTAGGATTTTCCTTCTCAACAAAAATGGTTAGCAAAGCATATAAAGTACATACACATTTACATACAGAAAGTGAATAGGGATTTTTTTTTCACTAGTGCACTTAAGAAAATAAGGCGACAACAAATTATCAAGATATTACAAAACAGCAGGTTTTATAAAACAGGATAAAGTAATCATAAGGTATAGCTTAGCTTTTTGATTTTTGAAACTTTGTTACCCTTTAAATTGACTGGTTGAATGCCCAACTTCCTACTAAAACTTTCAGAAAATATTGCTAATAGTCAACTAGGTAAGTGCTGGCCATCCAGACTACACCCAAATTTTATTTTTGACTCACACTGCTTCAAAAATATATTCAAACTTCATCTTATTATAGTCTTTTACCATAAAAGTTGTATTAATCTTCCTAATACCACAATGGTGATATTCACATCGCTGCTTCTCAAAATGATAGTATCAGTCTCTTCTGAATTTGCCCCACAGATTTCTCTATACCAGCATTTCTTTTTCTTATCTTTAAGGTTCTTCAGGAGTCTAGTCTCTACCTCTTATTTTCTGCCTCCTCAAACCACTTTCTTTCATCAGTTCACTAGTCGGCACCTTGTAACTATCCACTTGTCTATTTCTCCTATAAATATCCTTGTCCATGTTTTATGAAATAGTAGACTACTTCATTCTTAACACTCCAAGTGTCTCTTGCCATCTCAGAGTGTAAAACACAGGGACTGCATCTTAAGTGCTAACCAGTATGACATAATTAACCACAACGAGGGGGGTCCAGATAAGGACTATCAGAATAAAAACGAATGTTAAATAGTCAAAATGACACAGGCATGCTTTCTTCAAAACAAAACGAAAAAAAACCCAAAAAATGTGGTTTTAGACTAAAAGCTTTCTGAGCTAAATCCTTTCTTCCTAGGGAGTATAATTTCAAAGAAATTGCCAGTGACTCTTATTTCCACTGTAAACCACTGTGCTACAGCAGTGAAAGGATGTTGCAGCAGAAAGTAATTTGATCCTAAAACCCTGATCAGTTTAATGTGCAATGAAACAGTAAACAAAAGCTTGCATTGTTGGGAGAAAAAAACCCAAACCAGGATGGATTAAAGCAGGTAAAGAGCTGTTTAATCTGTCTCAGAACTCTATCCAGAGCAAATTCCTCAAGCTTTACTGATGAGAGAGAGAGGCTGTGTTGAATTTTTCTTTTTTCCCCAAAACCTTCCTTCCTAACATTGTAACCACCAACAGATAAACAATATTCCAAGAAGCCATTAACCTTGGGATCATCTTCTTATTTTATAGGATTCTGAGCACATTCTCGAGGAGTTTTACATGGAGACGTGGAAACAGCTGCAAGCTCACCAGACGCGTGCCCTGAGTCAGTCAGTAAATATAAAACACAAGTGAAAATAAATACAGCCCGGATGTATTTATAGCCCAGAAAAAAGTGCATGTATTATCCTAGCAGAGACATGCCTCCTGGTCAGAAATTAGCTTATGCCCACCTCAAGCCAGGCAGAGTGAAAGGTAATACAGACGTGTTCCGGGTAACACATCTCTCAACCACAAAAAGCTCCTCGGTACAAACCATGGTTTCTGCAGGTCACAGAAAACCCGAAAATTCGGTCAAAACCGCAAAACAGCCATGCCTTTGTACAAGTCAATACAAACTTGCTAAGATTCAGAATTAGAGCTGGTTTATTTTTCAGACAACGCCGACTTCTGCAGGCTCTTGCAATCTCTATAGCAACAATAACATAACACGCAGAAGAAAGGCTTAACTGGTTAAGTGTAACTAGAACAGTACCGGACTAACTGAAGCTAAAAATAGCCTGTTATTTCATAAAGCTAGCGCTGACCCACATTCAGGTGTTTTCCAGGCTGGCGGTGCCCAGCTGGGGACCGACTCCCACGCCTCCAAGCAGTTAGGCACGGGAGCGTTCCCCGCCGCCAGATTTCACCCAGGCGCCCGGGCCTGGGGACACAGCGTTTCCTGGGGAGCACAGGGCTGGGAGGAGAGTCCACGCTGTTTCCCACGCCACTCCTGGCCCTGCTGGGCCGATCTCCCACCTGCAAAACCAGAAACCGCGGGTTTATCTCGACTTAAAAGCACTGCATAATCTGCGGACAAAAAGCGCCCAGCGCTCCCCATGAGCGTTGAACTCGCAGAAGAGGCTTTGCAGCCCCAAAGCGGCGGGGCTTCGGGACTAAGCCGCACGC
>NW_009259863.1:3421866-3445640 GCF_000687185.1 Egretta garzetta | reverse complement strand
GCAGGGCGAAGGCGGCCGGGCGGCTTCTTTGTCTGCAGCGCGCTCGGGCGGGGAAGGAGAACTGGCTGGGCGCGAGGACGTGAATCCCTTCCAAAATGAGCTTTATGCAGCAGAGGTGGGGTACGCCCGAACACGCGTGTGCAGCCGGCCTTGTTCAGCCCGGGCCTCCAGATGGCTCTGCAGCAGGGCGAAGAGTCCACAGAGGAGCCCTTTAAGTACGCGTTGAAGTGGGTGTTTGTGTAACAGCCTGCCATCGACCCTCAGAAGCTCACGAATGCGGTCAAATACCTTAATTTTGTCTGAACCTGCTAGTTAAGACCTTGCCATCTGGCTTTTCAAGGAAGGCATTCCCTTCTGGAGGCCGATCGCAGTTCAGCATCCAAAGTTTTCGCTTTCCTCATATGCTTGCTTCCCCCCCTCCCTCCCCAAAGTAATCGTGGTGTCTGTGCTGCCTAACATCTGTGACCGAAGAGCACAGTGTGTGTTCAGGCACAAATGATGCACGGCTTGCTGGTGGGAGTACGCCCTCCAAAAGCAGAGAAGCAAGAGGACAAAGCATTCTCAAAATCAAGTAACTATCATTGCGGTAATAGTAGAAGTGGGGATTAGTGGTGTTTATGCGCAGGTCTTGGTTGCTGTCTGGTAGCCAGCTACACATATTGCAAATATTATGAGCTGACAAAAGCACAGTCTTTGTGGCACGAGGATCCTATGATTCTCGTATTTCTTACTGCTGCTGGAGACAACTTTCCAATATGTCTACCTGCATCTGTGGAATCTTTCCAAAGCGGTGACTCAGAAGTCTGAATCCTGTCTCCTTGTAATATCTTAAAACTGTCAAATCAAAAAAACTGAAGATGACACTTAAATGTCAGCTTTTATTATTCCATTGATGGAACAGCAAAGGGTTTTGAAATTGTCTTACGGGAACAGACTTGTTTCGTGGGGGAAACGTGGAAGAAGCAAATGTGGGAATTGCACAGCCATGGGAGGAAATGTGAGAGTGAGAAAGCAAATTGAGTGACAGATGTAGCAGGAGCCAAGGGAGAAGGATGTCATTGTGTTACCGAAACGGAATGTGTCAGTAAGGCAGTAAATAAATAGAATTTAGCCTTATCTAATAAATTCTATCTTGCGAAACGTTCCTGTTCTGACAGAATACATGCCACGTAAGAATGCTGGATCTATCCCAGTGTGTAGGCTGACTGTAAATGATCACTTCTTCTCTTAAAGATTAACCAGAACGCCCAGATCAGGGTATTACTGAATTCTAAACTAGTAGCAGATTGTCACCTTATATTTAAAAAAATAAAACTCACTCTATTAGATCAATACAACATGTCCCTCTGTGTTAAAAGTCCATAATGCTATACAGCTTTTTTCACAGATGCAACTTCTCGTTTGGCACTCATACCTTTATTAGACTCGATAAAATCCAGCAATAACTGTCTTTGCTAGATTTCTTGTGTTATTGCTTAAAACATAATGGAATAATTTTTTAGAAGGATGACAGGATTTATGTAATTTGCTATTGAAGTGACAGTGTTAAGTCATTTTGAGACTCCTTGCTTTCAGAAACTCACAAAGAGGGTGTATTGGACAAGGGGGTGGAATGTTTTTGGTGATGTCTTATTTTCCCCAATATCTCTTAAGGCTTTTTTGCACGGGTTCAGGTTTGGTTTTTTTCATGGTCCAAGTGGAAATGCTACAAAGAGAGTCGCGTGGCCTCAGTTTCATCATGTCTGGAAGCTGCATTGACTTGTTGTACAGGAAGTTTTGAGATAATTTCTTCTTCCCCCTAAACTACATACTTGAACCACAAGAAACATCCTTCCTTCACAGAGCATGTTGTAACAAATTTGTTGATAAACCTTTGGGATCTCCTGTCTTGTGATGTATGAGTGTATTTTCTTAGGTCATGGGTTGCTGCTTCTGATCCACAATGGGTAGGTAGTGTTATCACTGAGGATATCATAATACAGGCATTCATGTGCCCAGAAGATAGGAGGTGCATCTTGTCAACAATAGTTAAGGAAGGTGTGCCTCTACCTTGCGTAATGGCTCTGTGCAGTTTGTACCCCTTACTCTCCCATTCCTTGTCTGCCTTAGCAGTTGCTGCTTAGGCTTTGAGTAGTAAGATAAAGTCGGGGTGTGTGTGTGTCTTTGTCCCTCTGTCGTTCAGTAACTTTTTGTCAGGTTGCAAGTTAGAACAATGAACTTACGCAGGTGTTCTTAATTGTAATGAAATGTAGTTTATTTTAGTTTTCTAGTTTTGACTCTGTGGTTTCAGTAGGCAAGCGTGTGGCAGGTCTTCAGAGAATGTGATCCTATGTAGTTGATTCTGGGTATAAATGTTTCTGGTCTGTGAGCAGGTGGATTGGGCAACTGTGAACAGTCTTGCGTATCTTCTGAAGGTGAAGTGTCATGTAACTCTGTAAACAAGTGTTTTTGTCTGCATGTGTCTCAAGATGCTACCGAGTTGCGAAAAAGAATGTCAACAGCATGGGATAACCTTACAGCTCTCTGCCTTCCACATATTGCTAACCATCTAATACATTACTTTCATAAGCAGTTTTTGCCAGACAAGTGATTGTTTCAAACCCAGAATTAACATACATGTGAATCTGCTTGTTAGTGAAGACAGATACTTAGCTTCCTGTTCCAAAAAAGGGCATGAAATAAAACTTTCATTTTTGAGATGTCTTCCTCTTGCTTGAATAAACTATTCTCTGACTTCTCCTAGGATAAATGGTAGTAGATGGTGCAATCATAATTAACATAACTTTATCCCATATTGGATGGTATAGCTTCTCTTAACAGGTGGTCATGACTTGGTGTCATTCTGTTTAAAGAAACTTCTACATAAAATGCTATGCGCCTGAGTTTCATTTAATGTAGCCTTACACTTTTATATGCTGTCTTGACTTTTTTCGATAGCTTACCTACCAAGTAGTTAGCTGTCTGAGGCAATACAGTAATTTTAAAGCTGTATTTCTAAGCTTCTCAGAAGTTGCTTACATCATTTGAGTTCCCCCTAAGCCCAAGGTGGTCTTGATTACTACAACACTACTTTTATAGCTGATTTCTTATCTTCCAGGTCTCTTTGAAGATGGGTGAAGCCTTGTACTCTGGCTTAACACCAGAACACAGAGAGCACGCCAACGTAGTACTTGTCTTTAATTTTCACTTGGTTCCAGGAACAGAACTAAACTAGGCTGGCAAAGCTGTCCTAGGATAGTACAGTGTGTTGCTGCCTTAAGGAGTCAGTCTGCACGTGGAGCTTTCTGGCTAGCAATGCTGAGAAGTGATGGCATTCACATCAAAGGAAAAAGTGAGCTTTGCTCCTTTATAATGTGGCAGCAGCAGTTGCCAAGGCAAACAGCGAGACTCAAATACATGCTTCGTTAGGTCCTTAGTTGTGTGAATTAGTAAGGTGCTGATATGTCTAACTGCAAACTGTTAAGTCAGAATTAACAAAATTAATTCATTTGTAGGGGTTAATTACACATAGAACTCAAATTTAACATTGTGTAGAGTACTTGCTTCAACTGAACTGTGCACTCGGTTTCTAGGTGTGATTAACAGTCTGCATTCTAAAAAGTAGCATTTACTACTTAACTAACGCTTTGCTGCCTACCTTCCTCCTTACCCCCGTGATGAGTTCGTCTGGTATCATAGTGAGTACTCCTAGGGCAGCCTGCCTGCCAGGCTGGATGAATCCTGACTACTTCTTACTTCCTACTTGCCCCAGCATGGGGTCATGTTAACTGTTTCCAATTACTCTACATTCTTTTCCCCCAAGATTGAAAGGTCTTTCCTTTACCCTAGTGACCCCATTCTATCTCTCTGAGCTCACTTGCGTGCTTTTCTATCTCTGTTTCTGACAGCCTCCACTCCCTTACCCTCTACCAGGGAAAAGGACTGGCTACAATTCCTCTTAGCAGTCTTAAGAGATAAACATGAGATCTGCCAGTGCATGCGAAAAGTGGCACAAGACCTTGTGCAGCTGTATCTGCTTAAAGCTGTCCTGTCCCTTTTTGCTGTTCTGCTTCTTAAACTAATTGAAAGTGACTTTAAATAAGCTATCTTTTTTTTTTTTTTTTTTTTTTCCCAGTTGCTATTTTAGGTGTTGTTGAGTTCTGGTCCTAGGAGCCTTTTAATGGACACCTACCTTCTTCTGCTAGGGCATGGTTGATGTGTCAGATAATAATTCTTGGAGTTCTTCCGAGTCTGAATTCTCCTGGTTCCTGTTACTCTGTTGGCCTTTGCCTTCAGAGGATTCTTCTTACTCCTTTTTCATGCCTGTTATGTTTGGATTTCTCACTGTCCCTCAACTTAGCACAAATAAAAACTGAAATAGTTTTTTGCAAGTAACTGGCAAGCAATCCTACAGCCTTTACAGAAATGGTGATGGTAGTATCTCTGGAGTGGCAGCAAAGTGCATGTGAAATTGTCCTATTAATTTCCTTCTGCTAACTCTCATCTTGGTTAGCATGTTTTTTTTGCAAACTGTGCCTGTGAGTGAGGTGCATCCTTAAAACTTCTTCCCAAGAAGCTGTCTAAAAACATGAAAAGGATGCCTGGAGGTGTTTGGTCTGCTTTTTCTAAAGGTCCTTTGCAATATTGTGTGATGCAGCTCTACCCATCTAATGAAGTTTATCTTCTCTGCATTATTCAGTAATACTCAGTTCAATATTACTGAACTTAATACTCTGTTCAGTATTGCTCATTTACTGAACTTCCCCATCTCTGAACTTAGGAATGGAGCAAAGCCATGTGTACAACATGAAACATTGTTGCACTTTTAATTGTAGTTCACCTTAAGAATTCCTCTGGGGCTAAGATACCTCCATAGAAAACTCAGTGGTTAGTAGACTATTGATCTGTTGTGACTTCTGCTTAATACTAATTGTTGTTAGATAGACTTGCTGTGATCTTAAGGTATATGGTTTGGTGCCTGCAGAGGAGTCTTGGTCTGACTCCAAATCCTAGATGGCAGTTAGCAACCATGACTTATTTGCACATAATTTTTTCTTTCCGCCTTTTGGTAAAGTGTATTAAGACATTGGCTATTATCAGGACTTATTGTACAGTTGTCTTTAGGACTTGATCTTTTGAATTTGCTTTCTTGTGGTTGGGAAGCTTTTCTGGCTGGTTCTTTCATGGTCCTTTGAATGGAAAGGACTGAGTGTAGAGCACTGAAATGCTGTCTCTTCTCCTTATTTTTACATGTATACTTCACCTGGTTATATAGGTGAATGGATGCATAGAGCTGGTTTGTCATTGAAAAAGAAAACCTGAATATTGCTACCATGAAGTTTACATCTTCTGTTTGCTAGAAACTAGAAATCATATTTTTAAGGATGCAAGTCTCTGATAGCAATTCTGTAACACTGCATGCTCAGCTAATCCATTTCCAAAGCGTCTTGGACAATATTTTGTTTGGGCACGGAAATATATGGATTCCTTCCAGTGTTTGGAATTGACTGGCCAACATAAGTAAATTATTTTCTGCTAAATAGTTGTAGGATCAGTGATGTTTCTTTCTAGTACCTAAGAATATTTCATGTGCATTTGGTTTATCTTGTACCTAGCTTTTGGGAAACAAAACTTCTCTTTTCTTCCTTTCTGTTCCCTAAGTAGGTATCAGCAGCAGCACTGGAACTGTGGCTGGGCACAAAACTGAACTCTGCTGTAAGGTTCCACAGTGCAAAAAAGCATGTATTCTCAGTTCATTTGCATAGCAACATCTGCAAATGAATACACAACTGAGCAATTCATCCGTGCGTCTTGCAGTAATTTTATATGTAAATTTAACCGTAGCAAAATAGCACACCACTGGGCAGGAATAACCTGTTCAATAAACTTTCCTGTGTATGTTTTTAGCTAGACTTACTGCTATCTTGGTAGATTAACTGCCTCTCTACACCATGACTTCATTAAAGGCAGATGAAGGTTGCCATGTGTCTTCAGCCTTTAGTATGTGAAATGTTCCTTAGTTAGAAATCTGTGCTTTAAAAGCATCAAAACATGTTTGAAAGGTCGCATGGTTTTGTTAGACCACAAAGACTTTGCATTTGCTTTCAAGGCCTCCTATTTGAGATAAGTGGATCTAGACTGGGTTTCTTTCTACTTGCTGTTCTGTATGTGAATTAATGATGCTTACATGCAAAGTAATTCTTACTCTTTTAAGACAAGTGATTCTCTGTCTATGTAGAGAATGGTAGTTTTTTTTAAATGCTAGAAGTTGTCTTATGCTCAGCTTGGTTATTCAAGGAATCTCATCTTGATAGGACTAGTTAAGGTCAGTGTTACTCCAGTAGGTGTTGTGATGTGTCTCAATTCAGAATGGAAAATACAGTTGTATGGGTACCCTGGAAAAGCTATGCTCTATATAAATACTGGGGTTCTTAAAACTTGGTCTCTTGTTGCTATGTTTAGCGTATTTGAATTGGTGTTTTCATACGCTTCAGTTTTTGGTGTTAAACAACCCTATATAGAAACTTTGTATTAAGTAAATGTATTCATTTTCAAGTCATCCATGCCAAGAAAGGTAACAGGATTCGTACACAAACCTAATTCTTGGATTAAAAAATAAATCTTGTGAAACTGCTTAGTTGCTCTGCTTTTATTTTTTTTTCATTTTATAATGCTTGATGTCTTCAAAATAACCTTGCGTCACCTGTGCTCATTATGCTTTTCTTTTTTTCTTCCTCTCTTTACAGCAGTTCTGTGGTGTTCTTGGTCACACATTTATGGAGTTTCTGAAGGGCAGTGGAGACTACTGCCAGGCACAGCACGACCTCTATGCAGACAAGTGAACTGTAGAAATTCATTACTACTCCACCAAGAAGCCCCCCTAAGAGTGGTTGACCAGGATAAGAAGTATTGAATTGAAATTGGCAGAGCATTTAACAACAGAATTCAGACCTGGATGGGGTAAACCTCAGTGCACTGCCTTTCTTTTGCCTCAGTATTACTGGATTGAAGAATTGCTGCTTCTTGTTAGGAGGTTCATTTCATTTCCCATTGCTCCCAACTTCATACTTCCAAGCACTGAGAATCTCACGTGGAGTATAGTGAAGTAGACTTCAGTTTCTCTAAATCACTTCTGTATTAGAATTTTTTTTTTAATCCTTTCATAATCTTGTTGCATGTTTAAGTAAATCAATATGGCCCGAATGAACCGCCCAGCTCCTGTGGAAATCACCTACAAGAACATGAGATTCCTAATCACACACAATCCAACCAATGCGACCTTAAACAAATTTATAGAGGTAAGATCAGGACAGACTTCTTACTGGTATTTTTTTTAATGCCTGAACAGCATGCTATATTAACAATTTCCTTCTTTACTACTTGATAACAGTTGTGGAAGCTGTATAAAGAGGTACTGAGACTGTATGTTGACTTTTTTCAAATACTGATGCCATGCTTCAAAGATCTGCCAACAGATCTGTTCAGATATACTTCAGCCTTCACAAAAACATACTTCTGAAAGTGAAGCAAATAAATAATTATACTGTCTAGTATCTTGTACATTAAGTAGTCTGTTCCCGTCTGAAAACAGGAATTATCTGTCAGAGTTGTGTAGAACAATATAAAGATCTACTAGTGGTAGGAACTCGCACCTGGATTCATCTAAAGCGGTGTAACACTTCCTTGCACCTATTGCACAGTGATTAAAAAGAGAATAATTCCCTATACATTGTGGATCGGAACCTTAAGAACAAATAACAGGATTGCAATATGCTTTCACTGCCTATCTCCCTTCAGTGTTAGCAGGTCATGGTTCTAGTGTAGCTTAAGAGAATCCTCTGAGTGTGGTAGCGTCTACTTGAGTGAAATTTGTGGCAGTAGGCTTGCTCTGCATCCAGAGCTGCTGGAGCTACTTTAATTGGTTTGGTGCACGATGAAATTGTTCACTGACTAAAGCCTTGGCTTGACATATATTGCTAGTATCTGAATTGGTCATCTAAACCTTGCATCTAGCATGTTGGAGCTCTAAAATGCACAGTTAAAAGTGTGTGCATGTATGCTAACAATAGGTTCCTCCAAAGTTACCTCCTGGTAAGGTCTCAGTTTGTAATGCAGTGCCTCATTAGCAAGATTTTAGGTATATTATACCTCTATTTTGCATGCAGTGTGGGATAATTTACAAGAAACACAGAACATTTGCTTGCCTTTATACTCTCATAATTAGGTAAGTATGCTTGGGCTATGCTTCAGTCATTACCATGACAGTTATAGTGTGAACGATGGGTTGTTGCAGGGAGAATGAAGAGAGTCTCTTTTGTGGGGCGGGGTGGGGGGATGGGTGTTGGGTTTTTTTGTTGGGAGGAGATTTGGGGGGGTGGGGTGTGTGTGTTTGTTTTTTAAATAAATGGAGGTTAATAGCAAAATGGAGTTTAATTTTGTTATCCTTTAGTTACGATAACTCAAGAACTGGAATAAGTTATTGTCCTGTGTTCGTAATTCTTACCAGTAAGAGATGTTACAAATCCATTGCTTTAAGTAGAGGAAGAGAAGGGGAGGATCTAAACCTCACTCAATGTTTTTAGTGAAGTATGTAGCTTTGCAAACCAGGAAACTTCCTTCTCCTTTAAAAGGAATGATCTTTTGGGGATGGAGTACTTATTTCATCAGTGTTTGGTTTTGCTGGGAGATTTGGGGGGGTGGGGTGTGTGTGTTTGTTTTTTAAATAAATGGAGGTTAATAGCAAAATGGAGTTTAATTTTGTTATCCTTTAGTTACGATAACTCAAGAACTGGAATAAGTTATTGTCCTGTGTTCGTAATTCTTACCAGTAAGAGATGTTACAAATCCATTGCTTTAAGTAGAGGAAGAGAAGGGGAGGATCTAAACCTCACTCAATGTTTTTAGTGAAGTATGTAGCTTTGCAAACCAGGAAACTTCCTTCTCCTTTAAAAGGAATGATCTTTTGGGGATGGAGTACTTATTTCATCAGTGTTTATCTGGATTTGATTTCAAAAGAAAAAAGTCTGATCCAACATAACTTAATGTTTGCAGAAGAGCTCAAAGGTATCTGGCATTAGCACACACAAGTTTTCGGTTATTTTGGCTTTCTGTGTTCTTCACAGGGTGGCAAGCATTTGTGCAAGTTTACTTAATTAAACTTTTGGTATAAGTTAATAAGCTAACCTATAGAGAAAATTAAATGGTAGGTGAAGTCAGTTTACTCCTAAAGCAGGTGTTTGGTTTATTCCCCTCCCCCCCGCCCCCCCTCTCTAGGAACTTAAGAAATATGGTGTCACCACAGTGGTAAGAGTGTGTGAAGCTACTTACGACACTGCTCCGGTGGAAAAAGAAGGCATTCAGGTTTTGGTAAGTAGTGTTGAAGCAGAGTTTAAAACCAACCCTCACTGCACCTCCCCACTCAAAAAAAAAATTTCTCTTGACTCACTTTAGTAACTCTACAAGTGTATTCTAGCAGCTGATGGAGGCAAAAGCTGTACAGACATCGTCTCTTCTCGGGGGGGAAAAAATCCAGCTTCGAGCAAAATCATTTGCTCAATAAAAATGGATTCAAAGAAATAAATTTCTAATATTGCTATAGTTACACTCCTAGAAAACAATAAGCTTCAGTGGTTCCCTTAGCTGTCAGCTGTTTTGTTTGTTGTGTCCCCTACTTTTTTTTTTTGTATGCACACAGCATACAAGCATAAAGAGTTCTATCTTTGTGTATTTACTTATGTATATCATGCTATATTCTAGGATTGGCCCTTTGATGATGGTGCTCCACCATCCAACCAGATTGTCGATGATTGGCTAAACCTTCTTAAAGTTAAATTTCGTGAAGAACCTGGTTGCTGTATTGCTGTACACTGTGTTGCTGGTCTTGGAAGGTGGGTAAAATTTTAAAGATGTGTTGAATAGCAAGTCTGAGCAGGGATGGCAAAGACTTAGTACAAAAGTTTATTTGAGGCAAATGTAAAATAGTCTATGTACATATCCAGTATTGGAATGACCTCACGGTTAAAAGTAGGTCAGATGACAGGAAGCTGTTGAGTGTATATATTGGGCATAAATGCCTTTTAGGCAACTGATTTTTTTTTTTTTTGTCTTGCTAAGTCTTCCTTTTTTTTTCTAATGGGTTTGGGTTTTAGTAACTCACCTGTAAATTTCTTCTTCACCCCTGTTTCAGCAGTATTGCCAGTCTCCTTGTACCAAGGGTATTGTAACCATTAGCCACAAACAAGCGGGGTGCTCTGGTACATAAAAACCAACTTCATCCCCACTGGTGATGAGACGTGTTCTCCAAAGTCCCAAAGATCTGTTTCTGTCTTGTTTCTAACACCGAGCCTCAAAATTTTTATGGTTTCTGGTCTTGCTGTTCGTAAGTGTGGCTTACCCATTGTTTGCATTATGTCTTCACATGTAAGAAAGTTGACTGTAGTGGCAAATGCTACTGAAACAAGTCCTCTTCAGCTGCTTACAATGATATCTGTTGTTTCTTTCCTCAAAATCGGGCAGTTAACTAGTTGAAAAGAAGATCCTAGCTTTTTATCATGTAAGGTTTTTTAAATACCTGATCATATAAAACAACTTAAGCTTGCTACTAGATGCACAAGTCTGTTGCTAGTGTGGCATGGAGTTTTGTCTTAGTGGTTTCTCTTCTTGGCCATAAATTGCTAATGTATTTCAGTTTTGATTTGTGTCAAGCTTTCTGAACTGAAAACTCTATTCTGTAAGATGAAGAATACTGTGGCAAGCAAGAAAAACCTAGGGGGTGAGCAATAGCCTGTGGATTGCATCTGTTCATAAAGCTCATTACACTAGTTCTAGGACTCATCAGTTCTTATTGGACCTGACCCGTCTTCTGATTTTTGCTGTGGGCTCCTGACTGCTTCTAAGGATGCTTGTTTGTGGGAGTAGAAACCCATATGCAGCTCTTCCCCAGAATCAATTGGCTTTGAAACAAATGGGTTTGAAACAAATCACTTGCATTTTATTTCTGCTGTCCTCTTCTATACCTAAAATCAGATGAACAAAGCTAAGGTTGACCAGAGTTAATTTAACCCCCTTTCTTAATGAGGATGGGTAGCTTGAAAACAGGTAATAGCCCAGTTAATGTGGAAGTGCCTTCTGCTTGTCTTTTTTGCTTCCTTAGGGAAGAAACATCAGTTGGACACAGAAGGTCAAAAAAGTGAACTGAGGAATGTAAACCTTCTTCAAAGTATGACCTGGCAAATGCTAAACTGATTTTTTTCTTTTCTTTTTTTTTTTTTTTTTTTTTCTCTCCTTTTAACAGAGCTCCAGTCTTAGTCGCTCTGGCACTGATAGAATGTGGAATGAAGTATGAAGATGCAGTGCAGTTCATAAGGCAGTAAGTATGAAGCTAACATTTAGCTGTTCCCAAGATTTAACACATTGATATGTCACTGGGCACTAAAGGAAATTCTGAATGCTGTTCTTGCTTTTTACACTTTTTTTCCTGTAAGATATTTAGTACGTATGAACATTTTAATATATATACTGCATACAGCCAGTGTTTGTAGGACTGGGCCTGTGGGATGGGTATTTTCTGTTCCTGTGGAAACCAGAACTGGTAAATAATTATTTGAGCAAGTTTAAAAAAAACCCTGAAACCAAAACCCCTAACTTTCAGTTAGATCTGCAAGGTTGTCTTCATTATTTGAACGTGAGAGGCAGAATACCTTTGAAAGAACTTCTTGCATAATTGCCAAGCCTTTAAAGAATTAAATTCAGCTTGTACATCTTAACAGGTTGTTGTATATAAAGCGATGAACAGGAAGCCAGGTACATATTCCAAACACTCAACAAAAATGTACCCCTCTTCCACACACTTCTGGTTTGAGAAAACCAAGAAAGCTCAATTTCTATTCAACTTATTATGGGGAGTTACAACGTTTATGTACTTTCTTAATATGGTACACTTCTTCATGATTATTTTAAGAGACTTCAGCTTTCTTAAGACTGTATCACATCTGCTCTGTAGCTGCCTTTTGAAGTTTCTTCAAAGATCTTACATTAGGATCTTTGGCTTATGTGTATCGGAGGCTAAAACACTGTATAAAATGCTCTGTACTCCTTTGAGCGTGTGGGTCCAGTGAGGTATTTGTGAAAGGAAGCTACCACCCTCTTTCCTGGCACTTAACTTTTAATTACCCTTATTTTGGTTACAGTCTTGACTTAATGGTGTTTTTTTTAAGTGACCTAAAAATATTTTTCACTGGTTGGTGATATTATTTCACTGGGCAGTAGATTAATGTTCTGTTTAAAATATTTTTTTCCTCCATCTAGGAAGCGGCGTGGAGCTTTTAACAGCAAGCAACTTCTGTACTTGGAGAAATACCGCCCCAAGATGCGTCTGCGTTTTAAAGACTCCAATGGTCACCGAAATAATTGTTGTATTCAGTAAAGCTCAACAGCCTATAGTACTTCTTTGGGATTAAAGGATGGAAACTAGAATTAAGCAGACTGCATGCCAAAGACATGAGTCTGACACTTCTTAGTAGTAAAGGAAGCTTCCTTAGGAGTACTTAATAGGCTAAAGGCTTAGTAGAAATGCAACTTGTATGTTTAGATAAATAGCCATCCATTTGGAGACCCAGTAAATGTTTTTGCTGTACTCTGTTTCTGAGCTGTCTCCTCATTCATTGATTGATTACCAGTTAAAATATCCTTTAATCATGCCGTGAGTCTTACCCACCTAGTTTCAACTACTAAAAATTGGGGTACTAAAATAAATCAATCTGTAGAGAGATTAGGTGCCAAAATACCCAGCATATCAGCTATGTGTTTTTCCTTATAAATGAGCATAGTTCTGATGACGTGAGAACTACCAGCTTATCTGGACCCCACTTACCTTTTTTTTTTTTCTACAGTCATTTCGATGTTGAAGAATATGGCCTCTTAAGATAGTCTTGCCTGCTCACTGTATGTTTTGTCTCCCACAATCGCACTAGAATTATCAGGATTTGCACAGTCTGTCTTTTTAATACTATGAATTACAGCAACTTTTTACCCCAGTGTCTGTACTTTTCTGTTATCTGAACTTCTCCATTTTACAAATCATTACTCTCTGGTTACTCATGTAGAAAATCTTTTAAATTGTACAGAAGCACACAAGTCTTTAATGTCTCCAGACAAAAAGCCTTACAGTAAAATTAATGTTGGCACTTCATGTGCAACTTAACAGAGGGCCTGAAAAGGTTGGGAGGGGCTATTTAATATTTCTAGTAAAATGTTGCCTTTGTCTTGTGCAGGAAGTATAGAATATGCCCTTTACTTCAGTAAATATTTTTTTAAAATGTAGAAATGCTTTGTTATTGTAGCTAAAAATTCTTAATCAGAAAATTTCTGAAAAATCTTGTAGTTTCTTTTACTGTACCTATTGAAAGTTGTTTACCAACTATTGCTTTGTTGAAAGTGTGATTTATTTTTTTTCTTTTGTTTTTCCTCCTTGAGTTTCTGCTATGACTTGGGCAGACCTCTGTAATATTTTGTATGCCTTTCAAGCTGCGTAACTTAATATTTGGATACTTGATAATTTGTTTTATTATGTAATTGATAAAATGGTGATGTGTATTAATGTTAGTTCAACCATATATTTATACTGTCTTGGGAATGTGTGGTTATAGTTCTGTGGGAGAAATAATTTTGCCAGTGTTCACCAGCTTGTAAAATCTAGTGCGAGAGCTTAAATATCTAAATAAATACTGAAATGCACTTACGAAGTTTGCAGAAACGCTCATGACTTTCACTTATTTTTGTGTACTTTGTCAGCAATCTTGAGGTGCCTAAATTCAGAATCTATCTAGGCATCCATTTTCTTTTTTAAAATCTGGGCCTGAATGTCCCCTTTGCTGTAATGTTTGCTGTTTGTTTTACTCATAAATAAATGTGGACAAAAATGAATAGCAGACAGTATGGTATTTCTTTAAGCAGCTTACTTCCTACTTCCCTTACTCAGTTTTAAAATAGGTCACTTGGTTAGTGTTCTTGAAATTGTCTTTGCAGTAAATGCAGAAGAGTATATGTATCTGTAAAGCTTGGAGAACACGTATCAGTAGCATTAGAATTTAATTACAAAGTAGTATGATATAATGCTTCATTGTCAAGACTGATAGCCAAAAATTATGTGAGCTAAGACCTGTGCAAATTTGACTTTTCAGAGGGTGGTGACCAAACTGCCTGATAAGAACTGGAAGATGCTCTTAGTAGCCAGCTGAAGTGCTGTTCTTACTGGTGATCACAAAAGCCCAGGCCCATGTCTGCTTAAAATTAAGCTATGGTTAAACATATCTTGCCTTTTTAAATGGTGAGGTGGCATGCTATGTGCAACATAAGCTTCAATGAGACTTCTGAAGGATTGATTTTGGAAAGATACAGTCTCATTACAAAGAGCACTTTGAACTTATATATGAGTTAAAAATGCCTGAAATGGAATATAATTTAACTTAGTCTGTAAAGTAGTAATATAAACTCGTAATTAGTTCAGCTTTCCTTTTGAAGTTAAACTTGGTTTAAAGGATATTTTGATTGAAGGAATACAGCTTAATTTGGCTGAGGAAATAAGGCTTTCTCTTTTGGAGTGATGTCCAAAGTCATTGGTGTTTCTACTGTCAAGATGGACTAAACTTCAGGAACGATTGCAAAGACAAAACCTACAAAAATTCTGTAACAGTTCAGCAAGCCGAGGTAAACCATAGAATTGTTTAGGTTGGAAAGGATCTTTAAGATCAGAGAGTCCACCACTAAACCATGTCCTTAAGAACTGCATCTACCTGTTTTTTAAATGCCTCCAGGGATGGGGACTCAACCACTTCCCTGGGCAGCCAGTTCCAATGATTGACAACCCTTGCGGTGAAGAAATTTTTTTCTAATGTCCAATCTAAACCTCTCCTGGTGCAGCTTGAGGGCATTTCCTCTTGTCCTATTGCTTGTGAACTTGCAAGAAGAGACCCAACACCCAGCTTGCTACAGCTTCCTTTCAGGTAGTTGTTTAACACCGATTGGTATTCAAATACTGTTAAAAATACTAGGAACTAGGAGGAATCTGTAAAACGACTAAATCGGCTAGATGAGGAGCGCTCTCTAAGTGTGAGACCATAGTCTGTAAAGGGAGCATGGGACAGCAAATTCAGTTTGCAATGCTGATATCTACAGATAGATTAAATAAATCTCACCTAACTTGTCTAAGTGCAATAGTTAAAAGTATCAGGTAAAGCACTGGGTGCTTCTCTCAACATACCCTGCTATTAATATGTAATAAACATTGACAATTACAACTTGCTTTGATTTTTATTGATAATACAGTCTTACATTACAGGTAACCACAGCAAGCCTTATTCGGCACTGTTTTCCTCTTGATGATCACTTGCATGAATACTGTTAACTTTGATAGGTATTGTTCTAATACTCTCTGTCCTCAGTGCATTGATAATTAATTATCTCAATAACAACACGGGTTACTTATCGGTGGAAAACATCTTTGTGAGGTAATAGTGGTTAAACAATGATCTGACAAGAAACGATAAGGACAGTGTCAGAAGATCAAGTTGCCTGCTTCAGTTGCTTATTCAAATGAGAACTCTTCCAAAGCATAGCTGAAGAAAACCAGGTACCATGGTGTCTAGATACATGGGAATGCTCAACATAGAAATACTCAAATAGTAGAAGACATTCAGTCTCCACACTACATGTAACCTGTGTTAGTGTAGCAAAACCTAAAGAAGCAGATGGAAAGGGTATTTTCTAGTGGGCTGGAGTCTTAATTCCACTTTATTGGTGAGTAACAGCAGTAGCAGATCCTTCGTATAAATTTGCACGTGACAATACTTTGCTAGTGAATTTCACAGATGGGCTTTGGAGGAGAAATAACTGAAGATAATACCACAGGACCATAGTTTTGACACTGATCTGGACAGGATAGTGCCACTTCAGCGTTGTCACACATTTTGTTAGCTGGTACTAATAGGAGGTGACACACTTGAAGAGAAGTTTGCCTTCAATTCCCCAGTAAATCTGTGCATCACAAGGTAGGGCATGCAAGCCCTGAACATTTTTAACCCTTTTAACATTTCAATTCAACTCCACAACTTTCAGTTTATCCTAATAAAAGCACATCAAGGCAATGGGGGCATAGCAGATAGATAGGCAAAACTGTGAAGGGGTTCCCTTATACTGCAAGTACAATTATCCCTTTAAGCTTGATACACAAGGTTTTCTACAGTAACACGCCCTCCTATCCCAGGGATGGGCTATCCTACTCCACCATCTGGTATGGCAGGATTCTCGCTCCTCCCTTCTTTCTAACAGGCAGTTGCTTGTAGAAAATCCCCTAATTGTCCCATTTAGAGACACAGAGTAATTTAGATTGGACAAAACATTAGGAAGTGATCTAGTCCAACCCCATGCTCAAAGCAGGGCTAACTTCACAATTAGATCAGGTTGTTTAGGAGCCTGTCTAGCCAAGTTTTTAATATCTCCTAGGACAGAGAGAACTCAGTCCCTCCAGACATCTGTTCCAGGGTTGGACTGCCCTCCCAGAGAATACTCTTCCCCTGGTAGCTAGTCAGAATTTTCCTGGATGCAATTTGCCTGTTTCTCCCATTTTTTCACTGGGACCTCCAAGAGAGTCTATCTCTTCCTCTCTACATCCTCCTGCTAGGTAGCTGAGTCAACAGTAAAATTTGTTCCTCGGCCTCATCTCAAGGGTGAAGAAATGCAGATCTTTCAGTATGCCATATGCTCCAAGCCTCTATTCATCTTGGTCACCTTCCACCAGGGTTCATTCCGGTTTGCCAATATTTTTCTCGTACTGGGGAGCTTAAAACTGGACCCAGTACTCCAGAGGTTGTCTATAATCACTTCCCTTGACCTGCTGCCTGCTCTCTTTCTGATGCTGTCTTTCTATTCAGTTTGTCCACTAGGTCCTTTCTGCAAAGCTGCTTTCTTGCCAATTGACCCCCAGTCTGTACCGGTGCATGGGCTATTACATCTCAGATGCAGGACTTAACAACACAAATGACATCTGTTGCTCTCCCTTCATCCATGGAAGCAATCATCAGATGCTATCACATTGGTCAGACATAGCTTGACCTTGGTAAATCCAAGCTGGCTTGTAAACAATTCCTTCTCTTTCGTGTGCTTAGAAATGGCTTCCAAGAGAATTTGTTCTATAACCTTCCCGGGAAAGGAAGTGAGGCTGATGGGTCTGTATTTCCCTGGATCCTCTTTCTTGCCTTTCTTGAAGGTGTGCATGAAGTTTTCCTCCAGTCATCAGAAACCTCCCCAATCACCATGACCTTTCAAAGATCAGTGCAGTAGTGCAACAACTTCAGCCAGCTTCAACAGTACCCTTGGATACATCCCATCTGGCCACTTGGCTTAATTGCTTCTAAACTCCATCTTTCTCTACTGCGCCTCAATGTTGAATAAGAAGACAAAGGCTACAAAGTTTATGGAAATACGATGTAGAATGGGAATACTTCCCATGGAAAAAATTCCAAAGAGCTTTTATAGAATCATAGAATCATAGAATGTTTTGGGTTGGAAGGGACCCCTAGACGTCATCTAGTCCAACCCCCCCACAGGAGCAGGGACACCGCTAACTAGATCAGGCTGCTCAGAGCCCCATCCAACCTGGCCTTGAATGTTTCCAGGGATGGGGCCTCCACTACCTCTCTGGGCAACCTTTTATTTTCTTGTTGGAGAGACTGGAAAATGTCAGCCTCCAAATTTGGAAAGAACTGACTCTTCACTTTTCAAGCTCAGAGGCAAGAGGTGCCGATCTCTTGTCCCTGGGATCCAGTGACAGAATGTGTGGGAATGGTTCAAAGCTGTGCCAGGGGAGGTTTAGACTGGGCATGAGGAAATATTTCTTTACTGAGAAGGTGGTCAAACACTGGAACAGGCTTCCTACAGGTGGTCAATGCCTCAAGCCTGTCAGTGTTAAAGAGGCATTTGGACAATACCCTTTATAACATTTTTTAACATTTGGTCACCCCTGACCCTGAGGTTGTCAGGCAATTGGACTAGATGATTGTTGTAGGTCCCTTCCAACTGAAATAGTCTGTTCTTCTCTTTTTTCTTCTCTCTTCTCTTCTCTTCTCTTCTCTTCTCTTCTCTTCTCTTCTCTTCTCTTCTCTTCTCTTCTCTTCTCTTCTCTTCTTTTCTCTTCTCTCTTCTCTTCCATTCTATTCTAATTTGTGTACCATGACAAAATCACAGGCAGGCACCCAGGGGCACAAGTTTTTCATCTATTGTAGCTAAGGCTGGGATTAAACCATGCAACTGCAGTTGTCTCCCTACATACCCAATCTCTCTCCCCGAGGAGCGCTGGGAACAGAGGCCTGTCTGTGTTGGCAGGATGCCGAGGCTAGGAATGGATTTACTGCAGAGCTGAGTGGTGCACAGCCAGCACCCCTGTGAACACTCCACATTGTATAACGTTTGTGATGCATAGCTATGGAGGTTCCCACTCATTCAGGCTGCAAACATAGTACTGTATAGCCAGAGGTTAGCAAGTTCAGTATCTATGTGTAAGAATGGGGAAAAAATGATTAGGGCAGCTTTGGGCCTGTGTTAATAATTACAAATTCCGAGGGGGAAAATATAGGTGGAATAAAATGCAGAATGGATTTTCCAGGCCATTATGCCACATGATAAATTCTTAGTTAAACTGGAGAAGGAGATATAGTAGAACAGTTTTAAGGTAGAAAAAGCGGTAGACAATAAAAGATAATAATAGAAGGCTGGAGAGAGGCTGAGTGGAATTTCTCTACAATTGATTTGGGAACTGCATATTTTTGTATATATATATATATATACACAATAATAAATATATAATAAGCAATATGTAAGCCTATTATAACATATAAACATATATAGAGATATAATTAGTTAATAGTATTACATAAAGCCAGGCATATGATCAAGAATTGTGCTGACTGAGGAAGATCAGGATGGCATGCGTAGTCCTTGTTAGGTTTGTCCAAGACATGAATTCAAACTAAAGCATGTATGCTTAATGAGATTTCTTCTCCAACAGCCTGGAGGACTTGTAGCAATATCAAATTCAAACTTTGAGTCTTTTAAGGTCTTTAATTTGACTTTGCTTTCCAGGGTGACGTATCATACATCCTTCATTCATAAACAAATTTATTTTATTGAATTTTTCCTTAGTCTTTATTTATATTTTTCTTTATTTACAATCATGTGATTAAGAAACAATTCACTTATTTCTGTACAGTGGTCACCTTAAGGTCTCTTGGTTCTGTGCTCTGATATTCAACAGAACTGTTCCACAATTCAGCAAAACCAGCAAAAAGGCATATTGCCAGTCTCCATTTCTAGCACCTTGCCTGTGCCCCTGCTAATTGATGCAATATCACACTTGTTGGCAGGAAAAACTGGTTATTGAACCAGGCATAGAGTGTAGAGAAGAATGGAGAACATGTGTGCAAATGAAATACAATGCTCTACCTTACTGGAAAAGCAGTCTCCAAGTCAGAAACCAGCCTTACAGAAAACTTGTACAGATGTTTAATGCAAGACATATCACATACACACTGCAAAGTTTATGAATAAAGCTATAGGAATACACATAGAAAATCAGTTATATGAATAAAATTTTCTTAAAATAATAATTGATGGTCTCTCAGATCTCACCTTACAAATATACAGAAAAAACAAAAGCCTTGCTAAATTATCAAATAAGCATTTATTAAAAATAAAATTATTTTTTACTGTCATTTACTACCATATGATTGTCTCCACAGAACATCAAAATTAAGGTAAACAGTACTGGAGTGAAATCTCAGGTATTCAGAGGATTAGTAACTCTGGCAGCAGTTCCATAGGCAACTGCCCAAACTAGTCTGGGAGGTAAGTCTCAAAGGCCTGTTTTGTGCTAGCTATCATAGTTTGTTTTCCTCTAGCGCTCCAAAACGTCATTCAAGGATTTTCTTTTTCCTGGTTTACACAAATCTCTGCAAGTAATTGCAACTCCTTCTTGTTTTCTGGGATAAAATGTCTTTCTTCAGTCTTGAATCTCTGTATTCCATTGGATAATTCTTAATAAATAGCTTGTAGCTTCTGTATGTTTCATATCTCTGCTAAAATCTAGCCTTAGTCATACAATTGATGGGTAAACACCCTTTGTCTTCAGAACCTTGCTTTTGTTCACCAAGCTGTATTGTTAATTTTAAAAGCCACAGTCCCTTTCACCTGTGGAACTGAATGGTTTTCTGCTGCTTTCTAGAGTATGACATGCAACTGCTGAGTGATCCAACGACTGGCAGCTGCTAACAAGTCTTTATCTGGGGAAAGAGAATGATCTTATCTTAAACTTGGTGGGAAGTGGGTAAAGTGGTACATGTTACAGTTCCTGCACTAACTAAAGCAAGGGAAGGTGGGCAATGAAAGGAAAAATAGTGTCAACATCAGGTATTCTTAATAATATAATGTGCATTTTCACTATGGGACTAGAAAATCTTAAATTACTGGCTGTTACTGTTTTGCATTTGAAAAAAGTGAAAGAATTCTTACTACAACTTGAAAAGATCTGAAGAACTAACGGTTTTAAATTTTGCTAAGGATACTAGTTCACAATAATTTACATCCAAGCAGCTCTGAATGAGCCAACTATGGAGTTTCCTGAACTATTGATATTGGCAAATCCTGGATATTGCAAACAGGCAGTCTGGTGTTCACTCTGGGAAAAATCATAGCAAATGTGGTATGAACGGCAGTTATCCAATTATTAAGAGGTGCAAATGTAATATTTATGACTTTTCAGAAAACAGCAGAAAAAAATAAGCTTGTTCAGTGTTGCAAATTTGGCAGATAAATGCAACTGCTGCTGTAGTATATATACTTTAATTTCTTTCAGAGGTCTAATTCTGCTCTATATGACGTTCCAAGAAGTTACATAATTTACAAAATAAATGCAACACTTGGGTTTTAAAATAATTTTAAACAAGTAAATTCAAACAGACATACCCAGACAAAAGAAGATGTTCCTGTGAGACTTCTCTTGAATAGTTATTGGCTTACTGCTGTAACACATCTCAACTTCTGACAGTGGCAAGTACTACCCCGCGGCACTGGGAGAAAACCTATCAGTCTGCTACCATACCCAGTAACTTCTTTACCCAGTTAAGCGTATGGAGCAATCTAACTCCTTTCTGCATTTTGACAGCTGGAGAACTAGTAATTAAAACTCAAAAGCGAGCCATGTTTAAGACCAGCACAGTATCTGACTGTATAGCCTATTTTCAAAAATACTGTTTAGAAAAAAATGTGGAAAGGCAGGGGAGGGTTGTAAGGAAAATCATTCAGGAACCTCTTGGGAAGAGTTGTGGCTGAAAAGAGACTTGGAACTGTAAGTAAAGAAACTGCCTTCTGCTGCTTTCTCTTGTGTTCAGGGCACTAGTACGACTGTTTCCTGAAAATAAATAGGTTGCTTTCCAATAGAAACAACTTGTGAGATCTGGGCTACTACCAAGTAGCTCATGCGCACAGGGATGACATGATAGAAACATTGCTAGGAAACATAGCAGATGGTGCAGTTGCAATTGTGTATAGCTGATCTGTCATTGTATACAAAGATCTCCCCCCCAAGTTTTAAATTAAACCGCAACATAGGTGCCACAGGTGGGCAAGTTCACTATGCACGTGGCAGCAACTGTGACTATAAAGGGACTGGCACAGCGTGGGTCATGGTGAAAGAGAAGTACACAAACTCTGTTAAACTGAGGTGGGTCCCCGGAGTTATGTGACTTTGGGAATGTAAAGAACTGAATAGGGCAATGAACAACGATCAGATTACTAGCAGTGCTTTGTCTGCTTCTTGTGTCAAAAGTAATGAGATCAGAAGGGTTGAATGCCGGAAAATTTGTGCGATGCAGTGGGATGCGAATGTGTTTAACTGAATTTCACTTCAGACAGTAATTTCATTTCTTAGTATGCTCTTGTCAATGTACCACATGTTTAGCACCTTGTTGAAAGACTGTGCCTGAAAAGCTTTTGAAGAAATTAGTGCCATCAGCCCAGTAGCTCAGTTCTGGGCCATCTTAATGCAGCAGTATTTTTTTAAAGATGCTTGCCTTGGAAAGGAGAAAGAATCCTGAAACTGTGAAAGCACAGGAAGAAAACTGGAAAAAAACACCAAAATTGTGGTTATTTGCATAAAGGCAATTTAAGAAGGACAGAGAGAAAAAAGTCTGAGCAGGTTAGAACCTGTGTTATGCTTCAAAGGTGTTACTATCTTGTTGCACTACACTACCCTTCGTGGTGGCTTCGGTTTAAAGCCTCCTTTCTTACTGTGATGGTAGCAAGAGAAATATTTAATGATATTTCAGCCTTTATGGCACCACAGAAGGCACCTCAAAGACTGAAAACAGAACTGAAAAAAGAAACAGAAGGAAAATCCATTTTAACTTCTTCACATTTTTGTTAATTTTGTCCTGACACCATAAAATATTTGTATTTCATTACAGAATATGAGGAATATGTAAAGGCAGTGTTAATATATGGTTATTCAGAAGATTTCATTGTTAGAATCCGATTGCAGAAATAATGTTCAAAACCTGTTTCTCTTTTCAGGGTGTATTTAATTTGAAAATTAGTATGTGCAATAAAACCCCACTACTGCACTTAACACCAGCCATCCTGTTATCCCAAACCTGTTTTTCTTACCTGGTGTGCAACGGGTAAACTCACACACTCAGTCGAGGTATTTGCTTTTACTTCATTTCTGCAGAGAGATGGGTGCTAGCTGGTAACTCCATGAAGCTGGCACACCATTCCAAAAAAACTACCACGTATCTATCCTGTTACTTGATTAAATAAAACCTGCCTACGTTCATATGTATTGGCTATCAATGACTGTAACATTTGCTATTGGCTAGTTGTATTTAAATTGGCCTCAACTGCTGTCTAAATTAGAACCCACGCTCCTTGTTGGTGTGGGGGGGCAAGTCTCTTCGGGTTTGATTTGAGTCAGTGGTCATGATCTCCCCTCACCACCTTTATCTTTCCCCCCTATTACTGCAGATCTTCCACTGACCTCATGCCTCTCTAACATTTCTCCAGCCTTTGGCTGGGCCTTCTGAGTCAGGACCTTTTATCAGCCTTAATTATCCATCCTTCTGGGTCAGGATGGTCCCCTTTTGTTGATCCTCTTCGGGGGGTATAGTTACCAGTTCTTTTCACGTGCTGAAAAAGCGAGTACTTCCTTTTAGCTCCTTCCAGCCGCCAGATCCTGTCACGACTCCTTCACTCTCCCTCAGTGAGAAATTCTGTTTTCTGCAGTGTATCAACTGGGCTGAAAGAAGAATGACGGATACCGCATTTAATTAATGCTATAATGCAAACTAGAGAGTCCTTTTCTTAGGTAACATTATGTAGACACTAAATTACTTCAGGTTCTGATGACCTGAAGAACTCGCATCATAAAAGACCCTTTGGAGGGGATTTGTGTGAACGTGCGCCGCACGTAGTACATGGAGAGACCATTACCAGAAAAAAAGAGAAGGCCAAGGAGAAAACCCACGTGCCGAGAGGCAGCATGAGACGTGGTCCCCCCGGGACTGACAGGCTCTGGAGGCTGCTCCCGTTCCACCTGCAGTAACCGGCGAGCCTGGCGCACCCAGGGTTGAAGCCATCTGCCCGAGGCCGCCGGCACACAGGACAGCCCGACAAGCAGCAGGTTTGTGCAACACGGGCCGTACCGAGGAGGCCGGCAGCTCCCATTTGCAGGCAAAGGCCCCAGAACCGCACCC
>NW_009259863.1:3272883-3420676 GCF_000687185.1 Egretta garzetta | reverse complement strand
AGCACCGCCTTCCCTGCCCCGCGTTTACTAGGTCTTGTCCCTTCTTGGCAGTGCTTGTCCCTTCCCACTTATCCAGCTGCGGGTGCCTTCTTGCCCCACATAAACCCGAGGAGCAAACACCAATTTAGACCCTGCTGTTCTTCCTGCTATTGGTCTGACCTATTCCGGGCTCCTCCTCCTGTCTCTCAAACTTAGCATCATCAACAATTTCTGTGTTAACTCTTGTGTATAGTACCCACTGTAGGAAGCGCGGGAGAAAATGCGGTCATAAGCAGTTCCTGGGGGATTCAGCAGCCTGGTGGTATTTCCAGATCCTATTCTTGGATGAGATGCTCTTTTCCGAGGCAATGTGTCCACACTTCTTGCTTGCTACTGGAATGCAAATAATTAATATCTATAACGCTTTGGAAGAGCCATCACTCATGTGGTTGCGAGTGTGCTTTCTATACAGTCTGCACAATGGAGGCCTGTTATAGCCGTGAGGTGAGGGATTGGAATAAGAGCACTCTGTGCAGTGTAGACTGAGTTAGTAGAAATAGCCTGCAGAATGAATCATAAAAATGAGGAAGGGAAGACCTGAACATGAGAGGACAACAGCTGTACCATGCAAACTGCAGTCTTTTATGTGGCCATTAATCCATGTTTTATAAAAATGGATGCTAACATCGCTAAAGAGTGGAAATAATGTACGACTGAAAGTAAGGATGGCAAACATGGCATCTCTTCAACACCACTAATTCATGGTTTATTTTGCTTAATAAATTAAGGCTCGGGACACACTGTAAGAGAGATCTTGAAAACCTGGGGTTTATATTTCTTGGAATAATTTAACTTTGAGTGGTCTTTACACTTAGTGTTGTAGCCCAGAATAAAACTGCTACTCGGCTTTCTTTTCGCTATACCAAGTAGCTTCCACTTTTAATTTCTGTAGTTAGCTTTAAAGATTATACCTATAAATACAGTGTTCTCAACACCTAGACTTTTTTCTGCTATCATTGTCTGTTACTCAGTCGTTCAGTTTTTATGGGCATTTTACATTGGCAAACCCTCAGGAATTTCAAGCAGCTAGAAGGGCACCTAACTACAAGCCACGCTGGCTAGATCTAATTCAGTATAATTAACTGAAGTAATTCAGCACAGTGGTAATGTATTTCTAAGAAAGCAAAAGCTCTAAAAAGTCTGTATTTATTATCTGCCATAATTCTGCAACCTACTCTTTTTAGAAGGCTTAGCTCTACCTCATGGAGTAAATACATTGTGCAAAGAGCTGAGCTGATGCATGCTATATGAAATTTCTGTAGCTGTTATTTTAATGGAAGTTTATATTTTTTGAAAATCAATTTTCTCTGGTCAACTTAAATATTGTTAAATCCAAGTCTTAAAAATACTAAGGGGAGAGAAATTATTTGGAGGAAATTTCAAAATTGCATTTTTTTTTATGTTATTCTGGCATATTATGTCAGAAACGTTTTTTTTATGACAAGGGAATATTTTTGAAAGGTAGTATTATAAAGTAGCAATGACAAAGTCCACTAAATTGGGATATGAGTATTCATTATGTAGCAGCAAAAACTGAAAATACAGACAGCTACTGACATCTGCCTGAGTGGTGTCAATATAGCTACACGATGGATGGTATATTTCTGTGGAAAACTTCCCAAGGCTTACCTATTAGTTTCTAACTATTTCTGAAAAATCTAATTCTAATGTGTGTTTCCAAATGATTCATTATCAGAGAGACACTGACAAATTCAAAAGGTATTACAAATGAAATTATTCTGTCTGGGGTGACTGACAAATAATCAGTGTAACCTGTTACACAGATTAACATTTATACTATGTTCAAGCTGAAAATATTTGAAACTATTCTTGAGGGTGGAAGAGCATAGCAGTAGCTATGCAAAAATAATCTGTCCTTGGCTTTTTCATTTCAGGGAAATGTCTTGGTAGTGAGCTCATAAATTCTAGAGGTGTATGCAGTGATGGAGAGATTAATAAAATGACGTATAATCTTTGATGATGCTTAATTTTTGTGGGATTCAAGAGTATTAATTGATGGGACAGTCCAGCAAAGGAAAACAGTCTACTTTACAAAATGCATTTGAAAGATTTCGCAATGTAAAGACTTTTTTTTGTGACAGAATACAACTTCTAGTGCAGCACTTTCTGCCTCTTCTAGCTGTAAAGTGAGGGTGAGGAATGTATTTTTTTTTCAGGAGAGTTTACTCTGTTTAAAAGATAACTATTCAGTTGATTTTCTGTGATAAAATAATTTGATCTTGTATGATTAAGAAAAAGGTTTCTCTGTACTTTTTTCTGCATTTCTTTGTGTTACAATTAAATCCTTTGAAACTTACTTTTCCTTCCTGATCGCTGAAACAAGGTACAGTTCTAGCTGGTGAATGTAACTTTTCTGGATAGTGAAGGTTTTACAAAAAAAAAAAACCTCAAACTGTCTGCCCTTCTTTCAAATACTGTGACAGGAAGTAGTAAGGGATCTGCTGTGTCAGCGAGGGGAGCAGCACATACCTGCAGATTATAGATAGATTTTGGGATGCGGTTATTTTTTGATGTGTCAGACTATTGAGTTTTCAGTAGCAGGGTGATAAGATTTGGGTCAATTGGTGTCTGAAGACTTCAGGGTGAGGGAAACACAAAAATAGTGTAGAAGAGCTGGTTAAGAATGAATGAAATACTCAGATTTACATTGCTTGTTCTTTGATCTGTGGCAGGGCTTTGGCTTTGGTGCTGCTAAAAGCTGCATCTTTAATTTTAAATGGGGGATTAAAATAATAAATAATAAATAGGGGATTTAAATAAGGGAACAGGTAGCATATGGATACTTACATGTTGATGTTTCTGATGTACAGCTTTGTCAGTGTGCCTGGGCCTCCTTTACGGCAGTATTGATGTTTCAGATAAACCTGTTGAGTATGTGTTGCTGTTAGGCAGGTCTTTGACAGTGTCCTGTTTGATGAGAGATGGGTGAACAAGAGAGATCAAATTTGATTATGCTCAAAGGCCAAAGCTCAGCAAACCATATTCCATCCAAGTGTTGTTTTTGAGAAAGGACACCAAAAATTTCTTTTAACAGTTCTGAACACATTTTTGTGGCTATATTGCAATTCATATGCTCATAAATCTGCTTGACCTGTCAAAAATGTTTTGTCAGTTAAGTTAATTCTTGAAGGCTGCCCTAGACAATGGGATTTGAGCCAGTGTGAACCAGAGTAGAAAGCACATCAGTATGAGAGTTGTAAAGTTGAGATTTTCTTACCGACTCTGCCACTGATGTGCTGTCTGGTATTGATTTCCTTTTTTATCCCATGCTGTGTTTAGACTGTGAGCTCTGTGAGCTCTGTTGGCCAAAATCTGTTCCTACAGAGGACCTGGGTCTCCGTTCTGGCCTTTGGTGCTGTAATATCCATAAATGTTGCAAGAATGAATGCAAGTTCTAATGCTTAAATCATGGACACATGGCAACTTGGCATTAATTTTCAGTTAGGCACTTGTGACCTTAAACTTTAAGGTTTTGTGTACAAGGAAGGGGGAGGATGGTAGTAAAACTTGACTGTACTCCACATCAGCACTTTGAAGTGACATTGATTGGTAGGTGGGTTGTAAATGTCAAGGTATCAGTGAGAACATGGGGTGGTCCAACATTACCGCTGGGGAACAAAGATAGACATTGAATGATCTTTTTAGGTACAGTAATTAGCAAAAGAGTCAGGCGAGGGATTTTTTTTTTTTTATTTTTAACTGCCTGTGGTTTTAGCTAATTTCATGTCAGTTAAGGTACAGTTTCCCTCTTGCTGAAAAGTTTGTTGGTTATTGTCACTTCTTATTTGGTTCTTCTGTTAGTGTGCTGAGTCAGCTTTTCCCATTTGTTTTGACATCTAAGGTGCTATTAATCCAAATAGCTCTGTTGCTTTTGTATACTGTTCTGACCAGTGTTTATTACTACTACTTGAAGAAATACATATAACAGGGATTTTTTTAATGGAGTCTGTTACTGTTGTTATGACTGGTCCTTGCTCTCAGTCATTTGGCATGGGTAAGCTGAAGGAAGGTGTTTACAGGACAACAGACCAAGTCTTATATTTTGAGTACTGCAATGTTTCCAACATTAGTCCAGTCAATAACTAGATTTACAAAAGCACTAGCCAGATTCAGTGAATTGGAAGCAACAGACAGTATTCGGAAAGGTACATAAATAAAATGGAAGGAATTGTAATGTTACTGTGCTGTCTTCAGCAGCTTCAGACTCACTGATTCAGGTAGGTCAATACAGTAGAGAAGATCTTCAACATCTAGGATTTTGAGTATCCTAAATAAGCACCCTGAGCTTTTTTCCTTTCTTTAGTTAGATTCCTTCAGATTCCCCTCCCTGCCCTTGCTCCCAATTTAGGCAATTGGGGTTTTTTAATTTCTTTGTAGAACTACTTTATTTTTCTGAAGTCCGACTTCTGAGAATCAGATTTCTTTTAAAATTGACAATCATTAAAAATACAGGAACCTCTGTTTTATATTCATAAGTGTAAAATACAAGCTAATACATGAAAATAAAGTTTAAAATGTAAGCTAATATATGAAAGTTGTCACCCCGTGGGTGAAGAGGGGATGAGAAAAAGTAATTACAGTGAATGTTACTTAAAAGTGTGAAACATAACTTTTGCTTAGTAAAATAAATGGTGTAGGAACACTATTAAAACTGAATAAAACATATGCAAAGGAAAACAATAAAATATCAAGACAAATTTATCTAATGAAAATCCAAATATGTAGTTGGAAAATTAAACACTTGCACATACCTGGTGTTTAAGAGAGACTTAATTCAGAATGCAGTCAAAGACAGAGTATGCTTGGCCTGTACGTCGGCTAAGAAACACTCAGGATTTCTAGTGGTATATACAGTTTGTGATCACCTCTGCTTGAGGTGGATTTTAGACAAGATGGTAGAAGCATGCTGATGCAGTTGCATTATCTCTGCTAAACTGTTTTGCTTTGTTCTGATAAGAAAATAATACAACAGAAACTGAAGTAATTTTTGCCTCTTTCACAGACAAACTAAAGAGTGAGAAACTATGTACAGATTAGTTTGAAAGGTTGAGATCTCAGTTTCTTTCCTTAGCAAGTGATTATTCTGGCTATTTATTTTTTAATTTTTTAAGTAATTTAGAGCTGTTAGAGATGTAATGAAAACGTAGTAAAGGGGGACAGGATGAAAATCGTGCCATATCAGATCCTACAGCATGTTTATTTCATAACAGTATTTGTTGGGATTTGAGACAATATTATGACATACCTAACTTCATTAAACTAATTCAACAACTGAAGAAATGAGTTTTATAAGCTGGAAGACTCAGACTGAAAAAGAAAATGATGTTGAGAACATGAAGAGAGTCACAGAAAAGACCTTTAAGATCATCAGGTCTAACCATTAACCTAGCACTGCCAAGTCTACCACTAAACCATGTCCCCAAGCACCATATCTATACCCATCTTTTAAGTACCTCTGGGGATGGGGACTCAACCAGTTCCCTGAGCAGCCCGTTCCAATGCTTGACAACCCTTCTGGTGAAGAAATTTTTCCTAATGTCCAATCTAAGCCTCCCCTGGTGCAACTTGAGGCCATTATTTCCCCTCCACCTATCATCTGTTACTTGGGAGAGGAGACCAACACCCACCTCACTACAGCCTCCTTTCAGGGAGTTGTAGATAAGGGTGATAAGGTCTCCCCTCAGCCTCCTTTTTTTCAGGCTAAACAACCACAGCTCCCTCAGCTGCTCCTCATAAGGCTTGTGCTCTACACCCTTCATAAACTTCATTGCCTTTCTTTGGACGTGCTCTTCAATGTCTTTTTTAGAATAGAATCATAGAATCATTTGGTTGGAAAAGACCTTTAAGATCACTGAGTCCAACTGTACCTGTCCACTGTTAAACCATGTCCCTAAGCACCTTCTCTACCCATATTTTAAATACCTCCTAGGATGGTGACTCAACCACTTCCATGGGTAGCCTGTTCCAGTGCCTGACGACCCTTTCAGTGATGAAATTTTTCCTAATATCTAATCTGAACCTCCCCTGGCACAACTTGACGCAATTTCCTCTTGTCCTATTGCTTGTTACTTGGGAGAAGACACTGACATCCACCTTGCTACAATCTCCATTCAGGGAGTTGTAGAGGGCGATATGGTCTCTCAGCCTCCTCTTCTCCAGGCTAAACGATACCCCAGTTCGCTCAGCTGCTCCTCGTAAGACTTGTGCTCCAGACCCCTCACCAGCTTTGTTGCTCTCCTCTGGACATGTTCCAGCAACGCAACGTCTTTCTTGTAGTGAGTGGCCCAAAACTGAACACAGTATTTGAGGTGTAGCCTCACCTGTGCTAAGTACAGTGGGACCATCGCTTCCCTGGTCCTGCTTCTATGAGTACCTACTGGCCATGATAGTTCTGATACAAGCCAGGATGCCATTGGCCTTCTTGGCCACCTGGGCACACTGCCAGCTCGTATTCAACCGGCTGTCAACCAGTATCCCCAGGTCCTTTTTCACCATGCAGCTTTCCAGCCACTCATCCCCAAGTCTGTAGTGTTGCATGGGGTTGGTTTGACCCAGGTGCAGGACCCAGTACTAAGCCTTGTTGAACCTCATGCAATTGGCCTTGGCCCATCGATCCAGCCTGTGCAGGTCCCTCTGTAGAGCCTTCCTACCCTCAAGGAGATCAACACTCCCATCCAGCTTGGTGTCATCTGCAAACTTACTGAGGGTGCACTCGATTGAGATTTTATAGTAAACATAATGTGGGAGAAATTCTGGAATTCATGTTTAACTGGCATGCTTTTTCTCTTTAATAGGGTTTTTGGTGATGAATCACTTAATGAAAGATTTTGATTGCTGGGTTACTTCTATGAGTACCTGCTGTTGCATTGACAGGGGCTGATTGAAACAAATCACTCTAGGACATACAAGAGAAATTACTTTATTTAAGGAATGGAGGAGAGTGCTGTCTATACCTTTAGCTTTTCTTGATGGTCAGATCTTACTGGACCCACACTCCTATATCTTGCTGTGCTACATGGTGTAGTAGTCTCCCTGATGCTCCAGGAGCCAGTGGGTGGGAGAAGTTTCACGTCTGTCCAGACTGAACCTGGCTGGGATGTCCTCCTCTGTCATTTGCTCCTTTGCCTCCTTTGTGACTGTTCCTCTGCTCCTCCATACATAAGACTTTTCATATTCTGTTGCTTCTGATTAACTACCCAGCGGGAAAACACTTTTGAGTTATTGTGTGATGGGAATACGCTTGGTATGTGCACTTTTTCTGTGAGTGATGCCAAGCCACCGGCCTTTAGGGTTCAAGTGGAGGACACAGCTGTGTTCCAGGGGAACAATACATTCCTTCTTGGAGCTGTTAGCATTATCTTTGGAAATAAGTGGCCATGAAAACTTAACTGTGTTTTTACCTATACCTCTGGGTATTTTCCCTGGTGTTCCAAGTGTTTCAAATGCAAAATAAACTGTTCAAAATTAATGCACTTTAGGCGTTGTGTAAGGGAAGAAATTTGGTGGGTTTTGTAGCAGCTGTTTCTTACAGTCGGCTGTCTAGCAAGAAGCATATCTTCCATTGTGGGTCCCACAGATTCTACACTTCATGTGATAGTTAATCTAGTAGTGCTAGAAATAATATTCTAAACTTGGTACTGTACAAGTTACACAAAGAATTGAGAAGTGGTTTCTTGAACCAGATAAAGCAAAATTTTGATTTCACATGCTTTACTGGGATAGCCTGTCTATTTTAAAAATTGTAGAACAAATTCTTTAATCTTAGATTTTGTGGTGGTAGGATTTTTATGCAACACCACTTTGTTTATATCCTTGCATTGACTTTTTGATGCAAAATTTGGATAGAACTTATACTTGATCATAGACTTGTGCTCCAGAAATAAAGCTTTCATTACAATTCCTTTTGAATTTTCTCTAATAACTAGTTAGGTGTCATGGAGGGTGGCTGTGGCCATTGCATGTATAGTTGCTTTGACAGTTATTTTGCAGTGCTTTTAGTGTTCTGAATGGTTGTCTTGCAAAACTGTAGGTATTCTTTTTTCATCCCTTTGCTGAAGACAGAGGTTGATTTCTGTCAGCAGTGATTTTTGTGGCAAGAGCTAACATTCTGCTCGAGCTTTGCTATTTAACGTGGCTCTCAATGAAGTGGTCAGTGCTGCTTTGGTAAAAGCAATGTTTGAGTAACAATTATATACATGTTCCTCTCCTACCCAGGAAAAAACTGAGTTATATTATTGTAAATGTGTTCAAGGCCCCTGCCACTCTTTAATTTTGGGTACAGAAGGTTTCTTACAGTAATTCATGGGTGTTCTATCATAGTGGCATTGGCACTTGTTAGTGTCAGAGTTCACCCTCATTTTATCCTGTTACTATTGTGCTCATGTGATGCTAATATGAAAAAAAAGTCATTACAAGAAGGTGTTTTAAAGTACTGGATTGGGCCATTTATAATTATTTTCTTACTTTGAGCCACTGCAGTTCTTTTAGTTTATACTGTATAGTATCAGCGTTTTGTAACAACGTGGCATAATAAGAATAGATTATACAGTGCAGCATAGCACTTCTCTGTTAGTTTGCTGCTTTATCTGTTGCCAGATTTGGAAATTATTTTGACAACTGCAACAAGAATGTGGAGTGCTATAGGTGCTAGTTGGCATGGTGTATATGTAGATGCACTGCATTGTTTGATAAAAATAGTCCATTTTTTGGTGACGGAGCTTTCAAATTATAACACTCTTGCTGCTGTAAGACTGTTAACCTACTTACTAAATGCACCTGATTTGGCTTGACTTTCCTTCTTGCTGGCTGTTTGGTCAGTAGGATGTCGTGTATTAGACTGTTTTCTCATGGTTAGTGTGTAGGTACTGTAAAGACAACATGCTCTGCAAAGGCATAGTGCCATACATACCTGACTATTGTGTTCTTCTGAGCTGCCTATGGGAGAAGGAAGAAAGAATGTCATGTTTTTTTTTAAAAAAAAAAACAAAACCAAAACAAAATGAAATATTTTCATGCTCACCTGTTGTTTTTGTAAATTTGTGAAATAAATAGATTGCATAAATAGGGTTGAAATTGTAGAGCTCTTACATGTGTATGGCTAGGATTTTCCCAGTTGATTGCTAGAACAGGAATGTCCCATTAATGTGTATAAGGAAATATACTTACTGTTCTAGTAAATATGAGTAGGTACTGGATTTATTTAGTGGCAGGTTGCTGGAACAGGGGTCTAGGAAGTAATTTAAGCACTACAAACTCTAAATCACACTGCTTCTTTTCCTTTAATTAATGCCTTCATTCAAAAAAATAAATCCTGTCTAGTGTGTGGGAGGAGGCTGATGGAGGATCGGGAGAGAATGTGTGTCCTTTTTCTGTCTCTAAAAGCTCGAACAGCTTTATGTGTGCCAAAAGTCTCCCAGGCTTTCCTGTAAGCCAAATTAAGCCAGGCACTACTGCATTACTCCATTTTTCTTGCCTCCATGACCATATTTCTTACAATTTAACTCTCTCCACTCAAAGTATATGCTTATGCTGAACTTCTGAAGAAACATTTTGCTGACTTTTTTTTCCCCATTCTGTTCTGTAGTTATACATTCTTATTAGTTGAATCTGTGCTGCCATAGTTGCATTTCTGCTATATTGCAAAGAAGTAATACAGAAAATAGGGAATCCCTTCTCGTAAAATGTAGATGCTGTCTTTGAATACAGTTCCTTAAGTTTTACCTAAACTTCTTTAAAATTGAAGTTTCTAAAAGGCTCTTAGCCCTTTTGAAGCCAGCTCAGAATTCTCATATACTTGATCGAGGTCAGATTTTCACCTAAAATTACAGAAATTCTATTGAATGTAATGATAGATGAAAAATAATAGACATAAGGCCTTGCTGCTTAAAAATAGTTAGTTACTATGAAGTACTTGGTGGTTCCCTCTATGAGTAGAAATACAGTCCTTCTCAGTTTTGGACGTAGTGTGGCAGGCTCCTGAGCTTTCTCAGCTCCATTGATCTTAGTGGAAGCTGATCTCACATTTTTACATTTAAAGGTAAAGAAAGATGGGTGCTCACAGTGCTGCTAACCAGGTGCGCTTGTTTTTGTCCCCCTCCCTCTGGTGTCCCACCCCCTTGGGTTGGTCAAGGTTTAAACAAAGTTTAGAAAGGAGATGTTACACACACTCTGTAGAAGTGGTAGCGCTCTGATGCAGATAGTGGAGTTTATATTAACCTAGCGTGGGATTTCTTTTAAAAATAATCAGCTAGAGAATTGGTTTTTAGATGCGCAGTGGGCCGTACTAAGCCATAAGCAGATTTTTTTTTTTTTTTTGGTTACAATTCTAAAATACCTTAAGCATTCTTTATAAAACACTACAGCCAAAACAATTTGCTGGTTTCTTAGGTGTTTTACAATTTGTAGCTTATTTTCTTATGGTATTTTTCTTGTCTTTCTATAGGGCTGAAAGACACACAGGAGTCTTCATGGATATAGTTGATACATTTAACCATTTAATTCCTACTGAACACTTAGATGATGCCCTATTTCTAGGATCCAACCTGGAGAATGAAGTCTGTGAGGATTTTAGTACAAGTCAAAATGTCTTAGAGGATTCGCTGAAGAACATGCTCAGCGATAAGGATCCTATGCTAGGATCTGCAAGTGCCCAGTTCTGTTTGCCCGTTTTGGATAGCAATGATCCCAATTTCCAGATGCCTTGTTCAACAGGTAAATGTTATCATTTTTTAAGATTACAATTTAAAATACAGTTATACTCTAGTACCAACCCTTTTTTGTAATGTAGAAATAGTAATTTTGGATTTCTGTCTCCTTCCTGCCCTTTTTGTTGCACTGCTTACATGCCTGGCATGTAAACCATGTGCAGTTCTTCTTAACTTCGTCGCGTAACAATAGAGGAAGACCCTGATCTGGATCAGAAGTGACTTAGGCTTTGTCTTGAGTAAGTGTAAATTATTCCCAATTTAAGTCATGATTTGTATAGTGTAAGTACTGTGCCTAATCAGTGAAGTTGCTAGTTGTCTTCAAAAAATACAGTAATTCTGGATTTAGCAGTAGAATGAGAGCTGTACAAATTACTGCTCTGACCTCAGGGATATTCTGTTAGTGCTAGGCCTTCTAGTACTGGGCTGATACCAGATTCTGGGTGTTTTGCTTTGGTTGGCTTCAAACAAAACCTTGGAATGATAATACAGTTATTTTTTACTGTTTGGAAACACCTGATTTGGAACCATATTAGAGCAAAGTTTTAAATAAAAATAATCTTAGGAGTTGTGGAGTAGTTCTGGAAGATCAAAAAAATAAAAGGGTGATCCAGTCCCTAAAATTATTTGTATTGCTGAATAGCTGGATTAATTACATTGAGTTTGGTGTAGGAGACAAAAATATACTCTGTGTTTCTGTAAATTTTGATAATTTCCTGATAAATATGTATTTTATTTCTACTAATGGACTAAATTCTCACCTTCACTAAATTAAGTGTTGTTATAATAAGAAAAAACGTAAGACAAAGGTGATATTGACTGAGGCAGGGGAACTCATGGAAGTTAGTTCAGAGGGCCAGCAAAGGACAGGTTTATCATGCTTGCTGCTCCATGAATAACTGGAACATACTCTGTTCTGTCCAGTTTTTAAAGTGGTGAAGGTCTCGTGCTACAGCTTATTTGATTGCTATGAGCAAGCTGAAGAGATAAAGGTAAAAATAGTTGGACTGAGGTGATTGATTTGGCTTAAATGGTATTAGGTCTCACAGATAAAATGGAGGAGCAGAAGGCATGGCTTACTAATACTTCTTTGAAAGCCTGGTTTGAGCACAGTTCAAGAGTATTTGTAAACCTATGCACAAAATGATTATCTTTATATGCCTTCAACCCAAAGAACTTGTGCCATGTTCTAAATATGAAATTTCTTATGTGAACATGAGTACGTGTGAGTGGCAGAAACTTTGAGAAAGGCTTGTTTGAGGCCTGCTTACCCAAATAACAATTTCTCAGGATTGTGACAACATTTTCTCTGCTTTACTTCGTAGATCAGGTCTTTTTGTCCAAGAAGCCCTTTTCTCTTGCTCTTAAGTTGGTTTTGAGTATGCGTTTGTTTTCTGCTCTTTTTCTTTCTGCTGCATTGATATTAGTTCTTGTTGGGTGTTATTTACGATCCCAGTCCAAATGTTGATTACTACTAATCAACATTGCATCTGTCTTGCTCAGCTTTAGGATTTATATTACACATCATTCACCGTGAACTAAGCTTTTTGTTAATACTAAGCTCTTTTTATGGTGAGTTACCAGTTATCTGACTGTATGTGATGGCTACTGGTAGCAATTGGTTGTATGTCCTTTAAACAGTTAAATTACTTGTCTATAAGACAGAAACACATAGATTTTTGTGAATTGCAGTTTGATTTTTTCAATCACTGCTTTTTAGAGGCATCTACCTAGAAAATGCAAGTTTTGTTACTTGGTTTATAAATGCTTTTCCTCTTGGGGAGCATGGTAGCATAGAATCATAGAACCATTTGGGTTGGAAGGGACCTTTAAAGGTCAATTAGTCCAACCCCCTCCTGCAATGAGCAGGGACATCTTCAACTCACTCACGTTGCTCAGAGCCCCGTCCAACCTGACCTTGAATGTTTCCAGGGATGAGGCATCTACCACCTCTCTGGGCAACCTGTTCCAGTGTTTCACCACCCTCTCGTGAAAAATTCTTCCTTATATCTAGTCTAAATCTGCCCTCTTTCAGTTTAAAGCCATTATTGCTTGCCCTGTAAAAGCAGGCCTTGCTAAAAAGTTTGTCCCTATCTTTTTAAACAGGCTCCCTTTAAGTACTGAAAGGCTGCAATCAGGTCTCCCCACAGCCGTCTCTTCTCCAGGCTGAACAACCCCAATTCTGTCAGACTTTCTTCATAGGAGAGGTGTTCCATCCCTCTGATCAATTTTTGTGGCCCTCCTCTGGACCTGCTCCAACAGGTCCATGTCTTTCTTGTACTGAGCATCCCATTGTCCGCAGTACTGGTGTATGCAAATAGCAATGAGTGTGAGAATGAATGTCTGTTGTCTGTCTCGATAGGGAGAACTGTATCAGTACCAGTAAAGCAGTCTCGTGTTCATGTCTTGGCCTGAATCCAGGTGGTGCTGGTTGTGCTGGTTTCTTCAGTTAGATGACATTGTTGGTCTTTGTCTTTTCAGTGAACCTGCTCTGTAATCGCCACTGTGTAAGAGAATGGGGTTATCTTGTTCAGTTTTGAACAGGTACATGTTTGGAGAAGACCAGAAGATTCTTTCTAGGTGATCCTGGTAATGGCTTTGAGCAGAGGTAGAAGTAACTCTTTACGACTTTCTCACAAGCTGGAAAGGGTATGGGTCAAATTAACAGATGTTATGCTGAAATACTTTTAGGATGTGTTTGTGGAGTGACTGCTAAACTGTAAAGTTGTAGTTGGGTTGCTGGTTTTGTGGGGTTAGACTGAGCAGATTGCTGCTCTTATAGCACAGTTAGAGGAAGTTTTCTGTTACTCAGTGCATCAAGGTACAAGCCATTCACAGATCTTCTTATTCACTGCAGCTCATAGGAGCTTAGCAGTAATGGAGGCTGTTTACTGTCCTGAAGTAGTTATTAGCAGAAAGATGGAGTGTTGATACTGGAAGTTGATATAACTGCCGCCTTTGCCAGTTAAAAGGCAGAATTTGACAAAACAAGGCTTTTGAGAATTAAATGAAACCCACGTTCTTGAAACAATCGGAAGTGTCCCATATCGTGTTTTAGGTATATGTGTGCTTCTGTTCGTCAGTGTGGTCAGGTGGCTGTTCTTCCAAGAACTGAATGACCAACATAGGAGGGAAGACTATGTAGAACAGTTCTTGGGCATCTTTAATGTTTGGGTGGTGTGATTGGGTGTGGATGTGTGGTTTTGGGATTGCCTTATTTTTTTTCCTTTCTGAGCAATTCCTTGATCATAAGTGGAAACTGAAGTTGAGGAGATGACATAACTCTTGAGAGCAACACCCTTTTTTTAACTTTGGATGGTACCCTAATGATAAGTTTCATGTTTTGTTCTATTATTTCTTGCTGGAGGACATGCCAGAAGCTTATCTACTAATTTTATAAGCTTGTGAGCATAGCAGGTCAAACTAGTCACATGCCAGTGAACTAAATAACCAGTGTTCATACTAAATTGGTATTTCTCAGCTATCATGAATTCTGTAGCTTTTCAGGGTGTCATTTACTGGGGCAGTTTGATGTATTATACACGTAATAGAGGGAATGGAATTTGAATTGCATGTCATCTGGAGACATTTCTTGATTTTGTAATAAAGTCAAACTTTTAACCAGTTTAGTTAGTGGGTATGTTTATCAAATCATGTGTTTCTCATAAATTATGAGGAAGAGTGACCCTGTAAGAGTGTACAAAGACTGTTGGGGACATCTCTTTAATTGCCCCTTTTTTCCTGTCCCTCTGGATTGCTGATGAGAAAGTGTTTTCCCCAAGTGCAGTCTGTTCTTTCTAGTTTTAGCCTGTGTTTTCATGAGTACTGTTGGAAGCAGCATTACCTCTGCTAAAACCATTATAACCTACTGAATCTTTGGAGCCAAACCAATTGTTCTGACCACAAATACTACTTTTCTTTAGCTAGTGTCCTGTCCCTCTGTGTTAGCCATTTCAGGCTCTTTTCACTAAACGTACATGTATTTTTCCTCCTGCATATAAAGCAATTTTGAACATAACCTTCAGATTGTAACCCAAAATTGGGTCTACAGTTGTTTCTCTCAGTTTTCTTACCTCTTTGTGCCTTTCTTCCTCCAAGCTGTCCATGTGAACAGTTGCACAGTGTCTTGTCACCAAGGTAGTAACTTTCCTGTAAAAAATTTGAATTTACTATACTGGTATTATACTGAGAACATGGAGAATGTTTATTTTGCATGCTTTTCTGTTTGTAGGTAACAAACTACCAGTGTTTGCCATTTTAGATCCTTCTGAAGACTTTAGTTATTTATTCGTTTGGATCAGTTTTATGGAGTTTGATAGATCGAGAGAGGCTGGATCGGCAAGGCAGTTTATGTATTTACAAGTCACAGAGCTCATCTAAAGGCTATCTACTTAATAAAATAATTTAATTTGATTTAAAGTACTTGGTTTGATGCTGTATTTTGACTTTATTGTTGGAATTTGTGCTTTACTACTCTTTATTTCCGAAATAACAGGCTCCTGTGGCTAAAGAACCATAAATCAGTAGCCCTGTGATGTAACTCAATCTTTTCTTAAAATGGGGATTCAGTCCTCTGTCAAGATACATAGTGTATTAAGTTTATTAATCCTAATTGATTTTCATGTGTTTTAGTTCTAAAGACGGGAAAAATCCCTCTTTACAATTTAGAGATTAATGGAGAATGGGAGCAAGTGTTTAGTTAGTATTTCAGATGGCACTTACTGTGATTTTTTTTCTTGCACTGGGCAGTCAGTAGAAGGTACTCGCAGGCAAATTCTTAGTTAAACGGGTTACAGGCTTACAGAAAAACTTTCATAGAACAGTTGGAATTTGGTGTTTTCTTACGCAAGTTATATCATCAGTGACCTCATTTCTCTTGAAAATACATTTTTTCCTAACAAAGAGCATTTTTAATTGTTTCTTGAACATAGGCATCACAGATCTCAATAGGGAAAAGGTTTTAATATAAAATATACCATTTTCATTTACAGTCTTGAGACTTAGTGATGTTTTTTCAGTGTCAATGTTTAATTGCTTTACTAGAGTTTATTAGCTCTTCTTAAGGCTTATCTAGACATGTTAGTTATTGCTTTAGACTGTTACTGTTCTTTTCATTGAAGTGTAGCATTGTCGTGCATATAGCATAGTAGGAACTTTAAAGTATTCAACCATTTCTATAATATGTGATGCTTATATTATTAAAATATGGAATCCACGAGGGACTTGCTCAGTCCTGCTGTTAGCATGATTCAGGTGGATGTAGCATTTACAGCAATGCAAAGCAGCAACATTCCAGGGCTAACATCTACAGAAAAGAAATTTATTTCTATGCTTGAGATTTACCTTGACCAATATGTCAAAAAACTGAATATTTCTGTCTGTAATTTTGGCTGAAGATAATAAAGGGAAGACTTATGTTAATAAGAATAAAGCTTCATAAATTTCCATTGATGATGTTTTTAAGGGCATTTTCTTCTCCTTCCCTCATCTTCCCCAGCAAGTAAGGCTTGTTTTCCTCAATTCTACATTGCTGAAGAATTAAAAAAAAGGTCAGATTTTTGTTTTAAAGCGTGGAAAATTTTACTTTAAATTTGCAAGTAAACTATTTTTACTGTATGTTATTCTATTATTGTATAACATATAAAAATGAGTCAGTAGCACACCGCAGTCATTTGGAAATTTAAATACTTCACAAGTAATGAAATACTAAGTTGAAGGCTGGTAGTGCCTATTCCAGTATGAATATGCTCAACGTGATTCATATTTTCCTTATTTGCAGCTTGTTTAGTTGTACACTGGTGTACAACTTTTCTGTTCAGATATGTTTTTTCTTTATTTTTTCTTTTCTTCTATCTTTTATCCTTCTGTCTTGATTTCTGTATTTATTACTGAGATAATATTTAGATATTTATTACTAAGATCATCTATACCTCTTTAGTTCTGTCTGGGTTTGCTTTTGTTGATTTACTTTTCCCAGTGCTGTTTCTTTACCTCCACCTCCCTTTCATAATTTAATTTCTTAGTCTCTTCTGTATCTGTTACTATTCTCTGTCACTTTTTCTCTTCCCAGCAGGGTCTGTGTCGAATGCTTCTCATCCGGGGGCCTCATGGGTCTGTACTAGCTGAGTTATAGCTCAGGTGGTTTGAAATTAGCGAGATTCTGTGCTTCAAATTCCTCTGTAAAATTAAAGCTACAGCACAGAGTCTTGTAAGTATGAAAATACTTTAATATTTCAAACTGTCTGTCAGTAGTAGACTGAATGTGTCCCTTTTGTTACTAATAAAGGAGGGTGTGTAAGTTCAGTAACTTGAGCAAGGCCATTGTAAAACCCAGGGCTCTTATGGCAGCACTGAAGCCTACTCCAGAGCTTTTGCAGTTGTCCAAGTAGTTTTTAGTTGTCATGTTGTCTTCAGTAGCTTTTTAGTTTAGTTCTACGCTGAAGAAACAGAAGAGGATCTGAAAGGAGTCTCCTTTGTCACAGTCTGTTCCCAAATACCCGTTCCACATTTTGTAGGAACAGTTCTTAATGAGAACACTGATACCGAAGTGCAGAGCTGTTGGGAGGACATAGTCTTTGAGAACATAAGAATGAGCAGCTGGAATTAGGGTGAAGGTCCATCTCGTTCAGTTTTCCATCTTGGACAATGGCCGGTATTAGATACTTAGGGGAAAATAAAGTCTAACAGGGCAGTTACCATGTCATCTTTTTGCCAGTGTCTCCTTTTTCTCAGTATGTAGCTTGTAGCAAATAAGTGATTAAGAAACACTTGGATGAGTGGAGTAAGACCAGCATTATCAGTCCTCTGCAGCTTGCGTGTGCGATATCTGTGTGTATATATATACACATGCATGGGCATAAAGATGGCACTGTGGATTGGAGAACGAAAGCTGCCAGTAATTTCCGGAAAAACACTTTTCCTGTAGAGTGATGTATACAATGCAGTAACTAAAAACTATTGTTAGAATAAAATAAGTAACAATAAATTGTCAGCTCAGGAAACTTGTGGCTTTCAGCTCCTGACAGCCATCTAATTACAGAGGTCCAGAGTGCCAATTACCTGGTGCCAAAGTCAGCCTTCCATAAGAGGCTGTTTAAAATCTTTCTAATATTTGAACTTTAAAATTAACAGGTTATTTGTTTGTTTGTTTTTTTTCCCCTAATTCTTCATGACAGGTGATTGTGGATTGAATTACAGTCTTAATAGACTTGATTATTCATCAGTGTTTGGCTTTAGCAAACTTTAGCAAAAACCAGCAAACCGTTTACAACTTCCAATTTTTGTTATTTTAAAAGTATGCTCATTATTGTAGTGCCTTCACAAGAACATTATTTTTTAAAGTTGCAGTAATGTCAGTCTTGAAGAGGAGCAGGAATTGATACATTTTCTGAGGCAGTCTAAAAATTCTAACAATTTTTAATTTCTATGAACTTATTGCTTATTTTGATTTCTAAGATAAATCTATTAATTTAAATCTGGTTTAAGTAAGCAATTTTTAGAAATTTTTAGATATCTTATTTCTATCATGTGAGTTATTTTATCTTAAAAATGCTTCTAGGTAGGTGCCTGAAGAGTGAAAAATAGGCATACTTGGTTGTTTGGAGTCTGTGTTGTATTTGTCAGACCTTCCTACATGTTTTGTAGAATCACTTGGGTGTTTGGCTTGATCTCACAAATTTCGCATCCCAACAGGGACCAGGATTCATTAATCACACATAGGATCTTTGGGATAGGAGAGGCTACCATTGCAGAACCAAACTTAGAGAAAGTGAGGAGAATGGCTGGTACAGTGGCCTTGACTGCCTCTTAGGAAACCTATTTTCAGGAGCAACTTCTGGGATCCTTCTCAGGTTAGTGGAGGATAGGAACTCGACAAAGACAATATTCTCTGGCTCTCCTGGGAGACTAGTGCATGCTGCACTCAGTGCTCTTCCAAAAAGGGGCTGCAGATGCAGATATGTGGTGTGGGTGGGACTTAGAGTTTTAAAATTGTATCCTGTGAGAAAACTGTGATTTTCAACTCTTTGCACTTCTGGATCAGCTCTTTCTGCTGTTTACCTTTCTTCACTTTTTCATAGGTGGGAAGGGACAGTGAGGGACAGCTGATCCTCTAAGACTGGGGACCTTCCTGTGGCAATAAAACAATAAAAATGTGAGTCCACCAAAAAGCTATAAGGACTATCTGCAGAAATTTTAAGCTTTGGGTGATAGCTTCTCCTACACTGAAACTGCCTCACATGGGAATTTTCTGTCTTGCCTTTCTTCATTTTTTCCCCTTTTGTTTGTTTTTAGATGGCCAATTTATTTTTCCCTGTTTCCTCCCTTGTCTTGCTCAGCATTACAGCTGCAACATTTTTCGATCATTTTAAGTTTTAGGCTCTTTCTTGTTTGTTTTTTTTTCCAGTCATTGGTCTTGATGACATTATGGATGAAGAAGGAGTTAAAGAGAGTGGTAACGACACCATTGATGAAGATGAGCTTGTTTTACCTAACAGGAATTTGAGGAGCCGATGTGAAGAAACATCAGTCACATCACCAAGAAAATCACCACGTTTAATGGCACAAGGTGATTATTCAATAGATTATGTGATTTTGCACATTTGAAGTCAACTGAATTTTTTTAATCCCGCATCACCAATTTTTTAAACATAAAGTAAAGCTTTGCTATTTGGTTGTGTGAATTCAAGTACAGACACTTCCTTTTTTTAAACTGGAGCTAGAAGTCAGCATCCATAGGGTACTACTCAATTCTTTTTTTTTAAATATTTGATGTCTTCCTTATGGCCTGTGGTCCTTAAACTAATTTTTGAGATAGCTGCATCAGATTAGCACTGTGGTTCTTTATCAGCAAAAGCTTGTTGTACTTGCAAACAGCATTGGAATGTTAGGTTAGCATGGTTCTGTATTTCCAACTAAATTTTTAATTCCACTTGCTTTTCTTCATATATTTTCTTTTAATTTTAAATTAGGTTATACTAACTGCAGTCATAAAGTCTTTCATCAAAATATCTCAATATGCTTAATAGGTATTTTAATCAAATATTTAAATTGCATGGTAGCTAATCGATTACGATTAGGGTTTTTCGAAGTCGTCGAATTGATGGAGTTATTGACAGCACTGCTTTTTCCCCCGATAGAGTAGGCTGAGTTAAAAAGATAAAATTACTTAATAGGGAAGTCAGAATTTAAATAAGAGCCTGTGGTATAAAGCTGGTGAATATGCTTTTTAAAAAGGCGCTGGAATGGTATCTGGTTTAGAAAATGTAAGAGGTGTCATCAAGTGAGAATGTGACTGCATCTCAGTTTCATGTACTGTGTTCTCTAAAAGCTTTGTAAACTTCTCAGCTGTACTTCTAATCACTATGTAACTTGTGCAGTTTTTACTTGAGGTAGAAAAAGATGAATGTTAGAAAACCAGAGTGGATTTTGATTGTCTTTTTATCATTATTTCTGTTTTATATATACTATTCAGAACTTTCATAGCCATTAGAATAATGAGATTTTACATCCAAACTGTGGCAGCGTAAAATTGAAATGCAAGTAATTTAGAACTTTTAAAAGTACAGAGCTGGGGTTTTGGTTTGGTTTGAAGTTTAGTAAACAACTAAGTTTTAAGTTCTCTTTGTGTTCTGTAAGCTAAATTCGTTCTGTTCTAGGTAAGTCTTATGTTTGCAAAGAGGAGGATGCAATATACCTAAGACGTTTTCTGTTTCCCTTTCTAGAATCGGTACGGAGTTTGCGGCAGAGCACACTAGCCAAGCGTTCGAATGTTGCACCTCTTGTCAGTACCAAGAAATCGTCTGTAAAAAGTGGATCTGCTCCAAAAACCGGACAGAAACAAGAGAAAATTCCAGCTAAAGAGACGGATGTCGCTGCACCGTTGAAAACAGAACAGCCTAAAGAACTTAGGCGTAGCACAAGACGGTCAGGGCAGACAGAAGGAACAGCAGCAGCAGTAACAGCATCCCAAAGTAATACAAAATGTCTTCCTGGACCTGAAGAGGTGAATGAAATAAAGTCTGAAACCCTTGAGCCGGCAAAAGTTGAGGAAACATCTCAAGAGTTAAGTTGTACTAATTTAGCAGAAGCCTGTTCTCCTTCTGGAGAAACAAAGGAAATAACAGAGGTTGCAACGAAGACTGAATCTGGGAACGTTGAGTCAGTTTGTTCAGTATCTGCAGATACTGGAATTACTGCAGTTAAAAACGAAGCAAATGAGTCAGTGAAGCAAATGATTGATTCAATGGGCTCTGAAACTTCTTCAGAAGAAAAGACTGAAAATAAAACAGAGGAATCGGAGAAGAAAACAGAAGAGCATGATCAAAGTGGGGTAATTGGAAAAGCTAATGATCCATCTAGTGTTTGCGTGAATCCAAGTGAAATCTGTGAGACCTTTCCAAATTTATCCAGCTCTGTAGAAGAGGGGGTTGATTGTAGTTTAGGTTCCCACAGTGTGGAAGTTCCTGGTGAAAATACATTGTCAGTAAAGGAATGCGTAACAGAACCTGTAGAAGATGACAAGGGAATGGAGAAAACTGTAACTTCATCTGAGAAACTATTGGACAGTACAGAGTTTGATAATAAAGACTTGAAAAGTGAAGAGTTTACTTCTGCTGACCCAGGAAATAGCATTTTAGATAGCACTGTTCCTGACCAAACAAGCCAAAATGTACAGCAGCAGATCAGCAGTACTAAAGTAGAAGGCCCTGAGGCATCAAAATTTCAGGATGATGATAAACAAATTAGCATTTCATCAAAATGTGAAAAGAACATTAGGCCCCGGCATAGTAAATCTATAATACAGAATAAGCAAAGTCTGACTGCAGGTATTCAACAGAAATCAGGCACAGTGCAACAAGAAATAACACGTTCAAGAACAAGAGCAGGTCTTACTGTTTCAGGTCTTCACAGTCCATCTTCAGCAAGTCTAAAGCGGAATGCGGATGAGCAAGAAAGTCACCATCATCCAAATAACCCGGTTAAAATTAGGAAGAAACAATCTGATCTGGGTTTGAAAGCAAAGAGCTGTGTTTCAGGGGTGACGATAAAAAAGCAGACCAATACAGTGATGAAGAAAATCCCCCGAGTCCAGGCTTCTGGGCAAGTTCAGAAGTCATCAGTTCAAAGAGCAAGTGAGAAATCTCCCACTCATCAAAGCTGTTCTAAAGACACTCACCACTCCATGCATCCGTTATCAGGGCATGTTTCAAATCTTGGTCAGAAGCAAGCCCAGGGTCAGAAACACCAGTTTGCAACTGTGCTAAAAACAAATAGCTCCACAAAGGAAGAGGCAGAGACAAAAGATCTCCCTGTTGTAGAGCATCTGAAGGAGGATGATAAAGAAAAAAACAAGTCAAAAAGAATTGATAAGAATCTCCAACCTCGACAGAGAAGAAGTAGCAAAAGTCTTTCACTTGATGAACCTCCATTGTTCATTCCAGATAACATTTCAACTGTTAAACGGGAAGGCTTGGAACATACCTCTGCTAGTGAAAGCAAATATGTTTGGGTGCCCAACAAGCAGTGTGGCTTTTGCAAAAAGCCGCATGGCAACAGGTGTGTGTGGCTTTGTGTCTGAGGAATTTATTATTGATCTCAGAAGATAATTAATTTTCCTCTCTTACCGAATGTTTCATACTGCTGGTGCCAAAACAAAAAGGCATAGCCTTATAATGGAAGCCTCTGTTACACTGTCAGTTAGTTTCCTTTGCACTCATACCTTTTTTTTTGTCTTTTAAGTAGAGCATTAGAAACTAGTTTGCCCAAAATTTTTACTAGAGATGTTTTATTATATGAATACATTTTTTGAGGAATGTGTAATTCTGCTATGCTGTTAAAATATGTACTTTAAACTTGACATTTTTTTCCTAGAAAAGAAGTAAGACTAAGATGTCTGTGTTCCAGATTGTAATTTCCTTATTTCCAGAGACCTCTTGAGTTAAAGGCTCACCATCAACCAAAAAAATCAAATAGTTGTTTGCATGTGATTTTTTTTTATCTGGTAGAAGTGTATTCTAATACCTAGAAATTCAGAGTTTTTTTTCAATTTGTATAATCATTGCTGTCAGGCTTTCATGTAACAGGAATAATGAAGCAGTTGGGGGGAGAACATCAGTCTCAAAAAAAACCCTGTAAAACTTCCATGTAGGCATATATGAAATTGCCTTTGACTATACCTAATGATGAGGTTGCATCTGAAGTTGATGATGTCCCTCTGTGACAAAAGTTATTCTTCTACACTGTAAGTGAACTGAAAAGGGCCATTGGGTTCCACTAATGACCTATCAATCCAAGAATAAGAATTTCTTTATTACTGCTTCTTATTTTCTGGATTTAATACTGAAGTATTTGTTTGTAGTTGCAGTTTTACCTGCCAGCCTTTTTTTTTTTTTTTTTTTAATTAATTTCAAATTGAAGGTGTTTTTGATTAGTCCTTTGTGTACATGAGAAAAACTTTTGATAGTAATTTTCAGTGAGCGTGCTTTAGCACTCTGTATATCAGAGTGAAATATGGTACAATTGCCTTTGGTGCCTGAGGTTTTTACAGCATTAATTTGTGTCTAAGAGGAGCCCTTGTGATTTTTATTGGCTTATTATATCATGTTTGAAAAACACATACATAAAATTCATAAATTCATTTACTGTGCAGCTATAGTAGCTGCATCGATGTGGCCTATGAAAATAATTAATGCTAGGCTTCCTCTGCCTCGTTGGTCAGAATTACCTGATTGAAGGGGCACTCAAACTTAGTTCTGTGTGTTTTGTTGTGCTTTGTTTTTTTTTTTCTTTTTTTAAATCCTTTTATTTTTAGGACTGTCCCTTTACCATTTGTGTCTCTATATTAGTGTTTAATTGCATGCAGTTGCTTTTCCTTAGTTCTTACCTCATGCGTTACCACAATAGTACATTGGTAGCCTGTGTTTCAGTGAATTGTTTAAATTCAGAAAGGCTGCTTCGTGATATGAAAATGCTTATGTGGATATTTTTAAAGCAAAATATGCATATTGGGGATTTAAACTGTTTGATGCCTGTTCAATATTCAGCTTTAAGTTGAACTCTGCTTACTTTAGTTTATAAAGTCGAAGTAATGCTACAGAAGATTTACATACTATGTGTTGATATAAGATTAAATGCAACAAACCAATTTTGCATTGGCAGCTCTTACTGCTGCTAGAAGAATAGTATAATGTATGGATCACTAGCTGAGGTTGGATTGAGAGAGCCCGTGAGTTGCCGTGGATGTTGATGACGGGTATCCTCAACTTTGTAATGTCAGTCTTGTTAAGATTTTTTTTTTAATATGTATGTGTTACAAAACTGTTGACGCAGACAGCAGTTGCAGCAGGAAAAGGTCAGATTGGCTAAATGTAGAAAGATATTTAGTACATAAACGTAGAGTTTTTGTATACAGAAAGCGACTGAGACACACTAGCAGAGTGAGGAAGCTTGCAGTATTGAGCCCCATGCTTAACAGAAGACTTAAGACTGTTAGTCCAGCGCTTTTTATCATCACTATTCTAAAAAATGCAGTTTTAGTTTGTTCAAATTATTTTTATTTTGTAGTTGTATGCTACAGATAAAAGCTCTTAAACCTTTCAGATTCACTTGATGTCATTAAGATAAAGAGGAAGCAAAACTCTTATCGTGAGTGGCTTGGCATTTTTGTACTTGTTTAATTATTGGTGCAAGAACAAGAAAACATTTTCAGTACAGTGCAAAAGAAAAAAAAGCATAACATGATAAATTTCACTTAGATCATTTGGAAAAATATAAGAACTATTCACTTTGTATATTGCTTTTCACGGAATTTTTATTTCCCTTTTATTAGCCTAGCTGGCCAGCCTGTTTCCTTTTTTTTTCCCCCCCTCTGTTCATTGTATAGGAGAAAATGTGAGACACGAGTATTGTCAAATGACAGTAAGCTCAACAAATGTCAAAGGCAGAGCCAAGATCTGAAACAGTATTTCTGTTTATATCCTGCTCTATGGTTATTTAAACTTTGGAAAATTTTATTGATGCTGTGGTACAAATTACTTGTAGAAAAAGAAACTGAACTGAAGTTGCAGCCCCGAGTTGGGAAATAACGTACATAAGAGGTTCGCAGGATGCCATGTTAATGAAACATGTTTAGCATTCAGGCTGCAAAACAGTAGTCATTTGAACCTTTTTGTATTCCCTACAATAAATGAAAAGCCACTAACTTGTTGATAAGGTAATACTAAGCTTGGAAAATTGATTCAGGTAGAAGATAATGTGTGGAGATCATTTTATCAGCCTTATTTATGTACAGAATCCCCGAAGAGGGATCCTTGCGTAGGCCTTTCACAGCCCCAGCATAATCTTACCGTGCCTGCTACAAGAACGGTAGAAGAAGGATGGTACTTGCATGTTGTTTTCTTTCAGAATCAGCACCTGACAAATGGATCCAATTTATATCTTTAGGAATATATTCAATAACTTGCTGACCTCATGCAAGATCAAAGTATGCTTACCTTGCACTGTAGATACAATGCATTTGGCTGGAAAAGGAAGAATCCTTTTTAAAAACATGTGACTTGCATGATCAAAAAAAGTTTACAAATGTTAATGTGTCTTGCTTTGTAAGAGGCATGCCTGTTTTTTTTCTGTTAATAGAGCGTCATTCCTTGGCACCTAAGCTTTGAACGGTGACTGCCCATGCTCTGTTTTCCACTTGTCTTGATGCTTATAAGCTGGAACCAACACAGCTGTTTTATATTTTGTATTTTCCTTACCCAGAGGGTGGATGGTCAGTGTTTGGCTTTAGGACTAATTGTTTCAGTCTGTTTGCTTGATGTATTGTGTTGATTCCCATTTAGAGGTTTACCTTTGCAGTACAGCTAAAGAATAATTGTTCTTTCATATGAAAACTAAACCCTATGTTTCTGGGCAAGTCAGATAATGATAATGCAACTTTTTATACTTAGTATACTGTTTTCAGCACATTGAAACAGATTGTTCTTCAGTGCAAAGTTTTAATTGGTTTTGTTACTCATAGTATTGCTTTCAACTTGTTTAACTTTGCCACTGTGTCCCATATTGCTGTCAGATGTTTTCTCATCAGCTAATAACATAAATCATACACGTAAATTTTGATTCTTCTATAGATGAAACGTGTGTATGTGTATGGATATGCGTATCACACAGAAAAATGTTACAGACTGAAGTTACTACCTCAACTTCTTAATGACTTCAAGTGATGTTGAAAATACTAAGCTTTGTCACAAACAATAGTTATTTTTCCTGAAGACAGATCAAAGATATTTTAAGATAGTTGAAGAAAAAAATAATATTTAATTTCTTGGCATAGAGCTAGATGAAGATGGTAACTCTGCAGACATTGAGGAATCTGCTAATGTAAGATTTCTTCTGTTATGCATCTTGTGCATCCTTCTGATGTAAGGGCTCATATTATAAATTTCTCTAGTTTTCACTGTAGATGTTCACGTTCTCTGCAGGCTGGAGGGCTGAACTCATTCCTTTCCTGTACAGAGAGACAAAACCTAACTGATGTTTTGCAGATTGTCCCCCTTGTCTTCACTCTGTCTTCTTTACTGGAAGAAGTGTCACCAATTTCTGATCAATAGTTCACAGTACATGAAATACTCTGATTCTAAGCAAATTTTCTAGAAAGCATTATATCATGAGGGAAGTTTGTAGGTTTTGATTTTTTGCTGGTGACTTCCTCTTTTGATTTCTTCAGTTCTAGTAAGGTTTTTTTTAATAGGCTGTGGGAGTTTGGGCATTCTCTTTTGTTGTTTTGTGGGGGTTTTTTTGTTTGTTTTGTTTTGTTCCTTGGGATTTGATTATGCAGTTTGTGTGGTCTGACACATACTAGCCTTCTCAGAGCTTACAGAAAAATTAAGTGATGCAGGACCAGGGTTTTACTTAGGGTCTTCATTTTCCCCACATCTCAATTCTGCTTTAATATAGAGGAAGAGTTAGTGATGTTGTAAAAGGCAATTAATTGGAAAGTGCAGGAGTTGATTTATCAGAGATGTAGTATTCCTGATCTCTTGCATACACATGGTCACTAAAAAGTGTTTGCACAACTATAATACAGAAAATTACTTTGGCTGATGGATGAAGTTAAAAATCTGAAAACTTTTTTTTTCTATAGTAAAGATTATTATTAGAACATTTGTTTTTTGAAAATAATGCTATTAACTTCAATAAACTGTTTTGGAACCAGGCAATCATATAATTTGCACAGCCAATACAAAAGACGGTGGTTGAGGAAGGGGATTAAGGCTCCAAATTATAAGCTTTCTTAAGTTACATGTGCATATTTTTTTAAGGGTGGATGTATATACAGCAAATGAATCATTGTTGGGACAACATTCTTCACAAGAAACAGTAATTAGAATAATTATGATGCCTTAGTTCTAGTACATGTTCATTGAGTTGTATGAGTCTGTTAAACTGCAGATTATGCAAGATGCCATTGATTTAGTCATGGATGATGCTTCTAAGTTTTCTGCCTCTGTTACTGCTTTCTTCTGCTGTGGAAAAACCTTGCAACATTAAAAGCTATCATCCACGTCCACCCACAGCTGTAGAAAACCCCAGTGACAGTGTAAACAAAATAGCATTGTAATGTATAATTAAAGAATGGAAGGACTCCAGTGTGTTTTATATTTACAGCTGTATCATTTTATTAGTAGTTTTTTATATGGATTATATTACTGTGCTGCAGTATTGGTAGGATTATTATTAATACCAGTACCATTAAGGAATCAGGCAAACAGATAGCATGAGTTGTCTAAAATACATAGTTTTATAAAGTAGGTCTGTATATATATATATGCAGTTTATAGAGTGCACGATCCTGATCCTGCAAGATGCAATGTGTGGGTAGAATCCACTGGTAATGGAGCTTACCTTAATGATATTTTTTTTTTATTTTAACAGATTTGTGATTAATGTTAGGAGAGGTACCCATTTTTTTCAGGGTTTTGGGAAGTTCAGTGGTTTTGGTTTTTATGTTTTGTTATTGGGCACATTTCATGCATTCACCTTTAGTTCAAAGAGTGTAGGGTTGCTTGTCTCTGTGCTTGCTTCCTTTTTGGAGAGGTTCATATAACATGGAAACCAAAGAAAATTACGCGTTTAAGGAAAAAAGAAACTTGTATTACATAAAAATTGGGTTATTGAAATTTAATACTTGGGAAATAAGTTTGCAGTGTCTTTTTCCTATGCTGCAAATTCCATGTAAAGAAATCTGCTGATAGTGTTTCTTTGAAGATAGGCTGTTCTTGTTTCTAGAAGATCAAAACCTGAAAAAATCATGTCATCCGTGTTGGACTTGTACAAAAACTGCTCACGTATATGTGCTCTGACAAGGTAGTGCAAATTTTTTTGACAAACACCCATTTCACTTGAGCTTTGAATTGAGCCCATACTACTTCACTGATGTGGAACATAGGCTCTGCTAAAGCTGCCGTGAATATCTTCAACTAGTAACATCTTTTATTAGCTGAAGGAAAAGCTGTTGCCTCCATGCAGTGTCTCATCTTGAACATTGACTGGACTGTAGCATCATGCAGCTGGGACACAATTGTAATGTTAATACAAATTTGCAACAGATTTCATAGAAGATTGGTGAACAGTGCCATTAAGTGGGGGGGGAATGCAGATGTGGTACATGCTTTAAATACTTTAGTCCTTAAAATGTGTGTGAACAGTGGTTTTACTCTTAGGTGAGTTTGGGTTTAGGGTATCATTTTGAATATTTTTAAGTTTTGCTTTTTTTTTTTAAAGCTCTGAGTCCTGTTGCAGTGTTTTGTCTATGCTGCGTACCACAAATGCAACGAACCTAAAGAGAGGCAATTATTTCTGAAGTAGATGATTTTCTGTGACAATGCACCTCACGTTATTAATTAATCTTAAAATGCTGACTACTGGCCCATGCTTGACTATTCTGACAGCTCCCAATTTTTTGTATTTTATTTTCTTCAAGTATAGTTTTACAACAAATATTTGTTTTATGAATAAGATGGTTTCTGCCCATTTTACTTGTAAAATCTTACTTTACAGTAATGGATTTCTCTGGAAACTTGCTTTTGTTCCCTAAGTTGAATGTATGTAAATTCATTTTAAAACATGGCCTGTGTACTTCAAAAATAAATCATCCAAGCCTGAGTTTTTAATTTAACAGATCAATTTACTTTACTACAAATAACACACCAAAGAAAATCTCCCAATCCTAAGAGACATAGTGGAAGGTTTGCATTAATTACTGTTTGTCTCTTTTTATGTATCATCTATTACTTTCTGATTTTAAGGTGCACCTTTGAATGAAACAATAACATACTCTATGCGAAGGTCCCAATGAACTATAGTGCTGTCTTCTGTCACCTGTCAGCTCTTTTTAGATTTTCCTTAAAATTGTGGTTTTATATTGGAAGTCCAGTGAAAGCAATTCTGTTGCTGAATGTGGCATGATTTAATATTTTAAAACATATTTTTCTTTCTCTTTCAGCTTTACATCTTCCAATCCAGCCTTACGACATGGGTAAAACTCCTGCACTTCAAACTTGAAGCAATCTACAGTGAAAAACTTTTGGTGTTTTAATAGTCCAAGATATCAGAACCTCTTCAGTCACAACTCTGACAGCTGTGCAAGAGGACATCCTTGATTCTTCAAGCCAGGCTTCAGTTTCCCTTGACTCCTTTTTTTAGTCTTTGAGCATTGCCCATTACCCAATTATAATTGCTGTTACAAATCATAATTGTGTTTTGTGTGCAGATGAGTGAAATAGATAAAGATGTAAAGGTGGCCTTATGGTAAAAAGGATTATTTGCATTACTGGTATCAAAATCAGTATGTTCTCTCCTAGCCTCAGAAGTCAGTCTTGCAGTTGACTCGTCTGAAAATACAAGTAGAAATAGTGAATTTTTTAGGCAGGCAGCACCAACCAGTATTTTTATTACCATTTTGTATAATTAGGTTTAAGCAAGACAACTGTAAACACTACATTCTGTTTTATAGTACAGGCTTCACGGACATGATTATCTTTGTAGTCTTTAGTTTCTGAATCCTGAAGTTTTATTGTGTGTGTTTAAATACAGTGTAATTGAAACCTTATTGTGAAGACTGGAGTGAAGCCAAATGGATATTCCATCTTCAGTAGTTTGCTTAAGATGGCTTGAATGACATCTGTCCGTCTTGGTGTATATTCTTAGTGAAGAACGATCTGTTTCTGAGCCGAATGAATTATAGGGGTTTTTATCTTTTTTTTTTTTGTTTTTTTTTTGGTTTTTTTTTTTTTTTTTGATAGACCTGAAAATAAAGATGTAAGACTGGATGCCTATCTGGTGCTTTACTCATCATACACGATCCCTATTGCCCACTTACTATGTGTGAGCGAAGCTGAAAAATTCCATGTGCTGTCAATTTAACGTTGAAGCTGTGCAGCATCTTATGTATATTAGTTTCTGGAGTTTATCTCTGCTTTTTTGCAAATTTAGTCTGTTTTCTCAATAATCAAAATTTTGTTTTGGTTGCCAAAGATTGCAATCTGCCTTGCTCATTGAAGAAATTAGTCTCCAATGCACAAATTTCCAAACGGAAAAAACAACCCATAAATTTTTAATAAAAAATCAAGTTGTACTTGTGGCTTCAAGACAATGTATTCTTGGTTTCCTTCTATTTTTAACCAAAAGGCATTCATTCATTAGTACATTAAAATATCCTTTAAGCAAGAAGCACTTGACTGTTTGCTTTGATCTTACTCCAGTTCTGTAGAAAAATCTTATGCTTGGAATTTTTGTAACCAGTTTCAGTATTCCCAAAGCTTTACCGACATTTCCTTGCCGTGGTGTGAGATGTATCCTATGTAAAGCATCCTCTTGTGGGTCCTTGCAGTTGTGAAATAGACACTTGAGCTGTATTTTCTGCCATCATGCGTTTGGCTCTAGGCTCTCAGAAAGGAGCAGTCATCTTTGCGTTACATCACTTCTCTTGTTTTCCTGTTGTGTTTATGAATTTTGTGGTATTACTCTGGTAAGACCATCAGAAGCGGTTGTCCCCTAATGTTACTTTTCTTGTATCTTCACTTTGCTGGAACGTGGATCTGAAAAGATTGAGGTACTGACAAAATGTGAAGGAACCTCTGCCTTCCTATTTGAAACTACTAAATAGGTGGGCAGATACTGTTTGCTCATCATGACTAATACCAAAAATGTACTTGCAGCTCAGAAAACAGAAAATTAAAAAAGAGGAAATAGTTTTCTTCACAAAGTAGATTAAAAGTTGGTTTATTCAAATTTAGCAAACAGCATCATATGCTAGTGAAGCTGGAAATGACCTTTTTCTCAAACTGCTGGAGCTTTAAGGCTTCTTACACTCATTTTGCATCAGAATGCTATTTACTTCAGCAGAATTTAATCCTGATTTATTTTAGGTAAGCAAGGATAGAACATAAAGCCACAATGTTTTCTTCTTTCCTTTTCCTGTGTTTCAAACACCTGCTGTTAAACAGATTTCACCTCTTGAGATACCTGTAGTTTCTTGAATATAGTACCTACATCAAACCGTCTGGAGTGTTCATCTGCAGTTCTGGTGAATGAGAGTCCCTCTAAGCATTTGCTGTAATGTGGTTTTGCAAAGTAGGTAAGTCAGCAGGTAGCAGACCCTAGCCTTGATAGGAACATATATAGAGGAGGAATGATTTTCCTCAGAGTCATCTTATGAAAGAGATTTATTGGATATTAAAGGAACAGGGTTTGCAGGTCAGTGTATTTAGCTTGTCGAATACATTGCTGAAACAACCAGTATTTCATTGAATTACTTTTTAAATTCTGTCTTCTGTGGAATTTAAAAACCAATAATTCGGTATATTTTTCAATATTAACAAAGCACTCACGCTTTTCATAATACACTTGCAGTCTTTCTGGATTTTCTTCATCCAGACAATATGTATCATAGTGCATATATTTAATATATTTTATGTGAGTATAAAATAAAGATGTAACGGGGGAAGGAGTACCTAAGTGGATAAAGCAAGAGATCTTCCTACATCACTTGAAAGCAGATCTTCAGTAATGATGCTGGATTCATTATTATAAGAAAGGATGGTAGAAATAATTACTACCAGTTAAGTCTCCTGAAATAGATTTCTTGAGGTGTTTAACCTGTCTAACTTTGAAATTCCACATCCTTCCAAAGTAGTTCCACTGGAAGTTGTGCCTTTCAGCACAAGTAGGTACTAGTGATACCTCGTAGAGTTTTCAAAATGCTGCTGCAAAACAGGCAGAAACTATGGTTTCATCTTAGACCGAGTAATCTTTACAACATTTTGCAAATATTATCCATACCTGAAGTTACTTTTACTTTCAAAATAATGAAACAGTTTAAGTGACTGCGAGATGAAAAGTGTCCTTCAAATTATACTCATTTTAGTGTTTGAAACATCCTTTAAATAACTATTATCTCTGAATAAAGTAGCTGAGCAACAGGAGAGCAGCAGGTACCTTATTTAAAATGAGGCAGTTAGTCACTGCGAGCTAGCCAGATGGAGTTAGGAGCCAAACTCCTGGCCCTGTATTCAGTAGTATTTCAGTAATAATGGTCTAAGGAATGCATTGTATAATACAAGCTCATTTAGAATATCTTGATATTTCTGTACTGATCGTATTTGTCAAAAGAAACATCCCTTACTGCTGTGGAAGGTTGCCGTTGATACATTTCTGCCGTAAGGATGATGTTCATAGCTGAAGGGCAGCAAGGATAACATACTCTTGCAAGAAAACTTTCTTTTCAAGTCTTTTCAAACCAAAGTTTATTGGTTTTGAGAGCTGTGGATTTTTGGTTGCAGCTTTTTTTTTTTAATGTTCCTATATTTTTTTTTTTAATAGTCTGAAAAAATCCTGTTGGTAGGATTGGTGGGCAGGTTACAAAAAACATAATGAGGTTATGATACTCTCTTGGACTATTGCAAAAGACAAAAAGGCAAAAATCTGTTTCTTAGGAAGATCATACCATGTAGTAAGGCTGGAGATGGATGTAAAGCTACAAAGAAAACCACTTACCAGGTAAGAAGGAATTGTTGAGATGCACAAATCAAAACAAGTATAGTACATTCTGCTTAAGTTGCTGTATCTTTTGTAGTCTGTGCTCTCTGACTTATGTCTTCTTTTGTTTTCAGATTCATGGTAGGCTGCGGTAGATGTGATGATTGGTTTCATGGTGATTGTGTTGGACTGAGTCTTTCTCAAGCGCAGCAGATGGGTGAAGAAGATAAAGAATATGTGTGTGTGAAATGCTGTGCTGAAGAAGACAAAAAAATGGAGTGTGTTGATCAAAGTGTACCAGATACTCAAGTGAAACTTGAAATCCATAGAGAAGAAAAAGCAATTGAGTGTGAAAAACCAGGGATGTCGAAGCAAACACCTACCTGTAATCTAAATGTAGCAACTGAAAAAACAAAGCAGACGGAGGACACTGGGAAGCACAAAGTCAAAATATTCAGACGGGTGAGTTGTATTTAATGCTTAAAGTTCTGTTAACTATTGGGGGTCCAAGGAGTTCCTTCCTAACCCCTTGCCATTTAAAATACCATGTTTCAAACATTTTTGTGAATCTAATACAAAATTTCTCCACTGTAATTTTCAGAGTTACTTCATTTTCCAACTGTCTTGACTCTTTCGAGGTGATATTGCTAAACCTCTCTTATATTGAGCAGGGTTATGTGCACGTCATATGCGTGTGTGTGTGTACACCTATATATATCAGTGTATATAGAAATGAAGAACTTTGTGCATTTTTCTTTCAGATTTCTGAATGCTTTTACAGGGCGTCTGTCAATTTGCTGTATGATATAAACCACAGATATTCTAGATACTGTAAAACAATATGAAAACAGTATTTTAGTTTTGATTGTTTTAACTTCAGATTGTATGTAGAAGAAAATGCCTACAATTTTAATTAGGGCCTTTCTACTTTCTTTATTTCTCATTTTACTAACTGAAGGATAATTTGTGAGAGCAGTGAGACGTTTTTATTACAATTCTTTAGAGTCTTTTGGTATGTAGTGCCATATTCATCATAATAATAATCATAATAATTCATCAGTAATACGTTTCGTCTTATTTCTGAGTAACAGTATTGTAATTCTGACGTGTAAGCTACTATGTTTAATTTTGGCTTACATGTGCTTTCTAAACGTAAGCGAATTCCTGTGGATATGTGGCTAAAAGTGATTAAGTGGTATCCCTGACCTTTTAAAATGGCTGAAAACAGTGGTTTTCAATATAGAGCTTAACTGCAAACTGCCCGTGATGTGACTTCGGCCAATATTTCAAAGAGATTGCTAAGCAATAATTGGCAGTAATTTGGGATATTGTTCAGTAACTTTTTAGAAGATACTAGACGATGGTGCATACATCCAGGGAATTCATTGTACAGTATACTCAAAAATAAATGGGAAAAATGTGTGGTAATTTCATAGTGGTTTGTGGTGGCATTCAGTAGTGTGCTAACATGTGTAAATGTTTATTTCAGGAATCTGGTGATGGGAAGAACTTGTCAGAGTCCAGGGACTCGGATACTAAAAAAGGGCAACATGTTCCTGCTCGAAAAGGATCACAAACTGCTGTAGTTCCTCGACGGTCCCCTGAAGATAAAAATGAAAAAATAAGTAAAGAGTCCCTGAGTGTGGTTGAAAGATCCACGAAATCAGGTAGCGAGGTTTGGTGAAGTATTCAAGGCTGTAATTCACATATAAGTTTGCTAAAGAATGATCACTTTCTCTGTAGCGTCAATTTTTCAGATCAGATGGTGATCTGAAGAGCTGTTTGTTCCCATGATGTTTATGATCTTTATTTCTCATTTTTTTTTAAATTTTATTTAGCAGGTAAATGTTTCCTTTGTAGATGTGTGAATGTTTACTGTTTGAATAGTAGAGGATGCTCACATAATTAGAAATGGGAGAAAAAGTATATAAAGATACCTCTGTATTAAACTTTATTTCACATTGCAGAAAACGTAGAAATATTCTTCCCTAAAGTACTATGAAATATGTAATATACATAAATGTGTTTTAATTTCTATATAAATTATACTTTGACTTACTGATGTCTTTTGCACAAATTGACAAATAACTGTATCGACTAATTTCAAAGGGGAACATTATATTGCACACTGAGCCATCAGATTTTCATCTAAATTTTTTTTGAAAGGTTGAAGGGACATAGTTCCCTTCCCAGCAACCTCCATCCTCTCCCCAGCTCCTTTCCAGGAAGCATTATTCTTCTGAGTTTATGGTAATATGGAATTGTTGTCATTTGGGACTGAAGTCTCAGTGGCAAAGGTAGTGAGATTTTGTGTGAGAACTCTCTTAACTCCTAAACTCAAGCTTTGAATTCTTGTTTAAAAGAAAAAAAAAAATTGCTCTGCTGGTCTTTTGCCAATGCTGATGCATTCTAGAAACTTTTTGGTGGAAGAAAACAATTGAAAATGTCAGGGTTAAATGTAATTCTGAATGTATTTTATACTGTACAGTATCTCTTTGACTTCAAATACCTTGTTCAACATTCTGAGTCACAAAATAATTGACATCCTTTTTAACTGAAAATTACATGCAGTGAAATGAGTCTTTGGCATCTATGAAATAATTTAATTGTTCTAAAATATATGAATTGAACTAAGAGATGACAAAAAGATTTTTACAATGACGATTTCAGAATAGAAGTTAGTTAATCCTAAAAATTATTTTTAACAGAGGGGAGCCTTGGCAGTCTCATTTAGGGCAACTGGCATAAAATTATTAAGCAGCACATTGGTTTTAATCTCTTTAACTGCTTTGGATTATGCTTATTGTGGCATTGTTTATTGCTAATCTTGCCCATCGCTTCCTTGCTACGGGATTCTGTTTTCAGATGGTTGGAACTGCCAAAATGCTGCTGGCATGTGGAAGTTTTCTATTTCCCCTTACCTCCTCAGGCTACAACTTTGAAAAGGTTTTAGTCCAGTTCTTCATCTTGCTTCTTGGTCCTGCACTTGGGTCACAACAACCCTATGCAATATAGGCCTGGGGAAGAGTGTCTGGAAAGCTGTGTGGCAGAGAGGGATCTGGGGGTACTGGTCGACAGTCAGCTGAATAAGAGCCAGCAGTGTGCCCAGGTGGCCAAGAAGGCCAACGGCATCCTGGCTTGTATCAGAAGTAGTGTGACCAGCAGGACCAGGGAAGTCATCCTTCCTCTATACTCAGCATTGGTGAGGCTGCACCTCGAATACTGTGTTCAGTTTTGGGCGCCTTGCTACAAGAAGGACATGGAGGTGCTTGAGCTTGTCCAGAGAAAGGCAATGAAGCTGGTGAGGGGTCTGGAGCACAGGTCTTACGAGGAGCATCTGAGGGAACTGGGGTTGTTTATCCTGGAGAAAAGGAGGCTGAGGGGAGACCTTATCGCCCTCTACAACTACCTGAAAGCAGGTTGTAGCGAGGTGGGTGTTGGTCTCTTCTTCCCAAGTAACAAGTGATAGGAAGAGAGAAAATGGCCGCCAGTTGTGTCAGGGGAGGTTTCAATTGGATATTAGGAAAAATTTCTTCACAAAAAGGGTTGTCAGGCACTGGAACAGGCTACCCTGGGAAGTGGTCAAGTCCCCATCCCTGGAGGTATTTAGAAGACTGGTAGATGAGATGCTTAGAGACATGGTTTAGTAGTAGACAGGTACCGTTGGACTTGATGATCTTAAAGGTCTTTTCCAACGAAATGACTCTATAATTCTGAGGAGGAGATGAGCAAAAAAATACATTGAGCAAATAAAATCATTATTAGAGCTGTTTTACGTAACAAGCCTAGTGTATTCATACTTTGAGATCACAGCACAGAGTGGCAAACAGCTGTCTCAGGTCTGTACCACCTTGCTGGTGAGGAAGGGGAAATCATAGGGATCATGGTCACGGTAATGTGAGCTGATGATCCAACCATACAGTCTGCCCAATGGAAAAGAAAATCTGTCTTTTTATGACTACTTGAAAGTGTAGTTACTTTGCTTCTGGGATTAATGTATTTTAAGTTGCACTCGATAGGTGAAAGTAGTAATAAATAAATACTTTTTATCTTCAAACACTCAAGTTCAATCTTTATCAATCTTCAATTTGTTTCTTTTTTCAGAGTAGAAAGTGAATAAATTAATAGTTTATTTCCCATTGCTTTCATAAGTAGAAGGCTATTGCTCTAAGTGACATGTTCACATACTGAGACAAATGAGCTTTCAGTTGAAGCTCTGAAAATTAAAGTTTGAAGGAATTTAGGTTTTTTGCTTTAATGATCTGGTTTAGAAATTTCCATTACTTGTATTATTTATGATACAAACCTTATAATGACCTTGTTTAAGTGTGTCTGTTACCTGAATCAGAAGCTGAGATTATTATAATTGAAATAATTTTGATGGCTAACAGATACAGAAATGCTAAGTTTAATGAAAACCACTATTTTAAAGTGAAGTTTAATATGCTTATAATAAGTGCTTCACAGTATATTATTTCTCAGTTTACTCACTGAAGAATGAATCTGTGCTTTTACAAAAACTCAGAGTCAAAAATCCTGCTTAAGATCAAGCTAATAAGCACTGGTCATCTTGGTTCAGTGTAGAAGAAAATACCTTAAGGCAAAGAGCAAAAGTCCTGTTTGTTTCTGCTAAGGAAGTTTTTTCTGCATTAATCTAGGTAATACAAAATCCAAACCAAATAAGAAAAAAAAACCCAACCCTGTGAGTCCATTCCTTCTCCTTGAAAGTTAATTCTTAGCAGTTCAAAAATAAAAGTTCATGACATCTAGCAACAGTTGAAGTTTATAGCAGCGGCTTGAGTAGCTTACAATTTTTAACTGTGTTTTGATAGGTGTTCATGAGAAACAAGAAATGAAGAAGAAGAAAAATGAGAAAGGGTCCGTTAGTACAACACACCTGCCAGCTGTGCCAGCTTCCAAACCTTCTGCTGATCAGATAAGACAAAGTGTCAAGCAGTCTCTTAAGGAAATTCTGATGAAAAGGTAAAGATCTGTTATTAAATGAAGTTACTAATTTGTGTTTGTAATTATTTTCTTTCAGAAGGCAGAGAAAAAAATACTAATTATTTCGAAGCATTTGGTAATTTCCCTTGTGTTCTCTCACAGATTGACAGACTCCAGTTTAAAGATTCCTGAGGAGAGAGCAGCAAAAGTCGCCACGAGGATTGAAAGAGAGCTGTTTTCTTTTTTTCGTGACACTGACTCAAAGTATAAGAACAAATACAGAAGTTTAATGTTCAATCTCAAAGATCCTAAAAATAATGTATGTATTATTTGTCTGTTGAGCTTTACAGAAATCCTTTATTGCCGTAGATGAAAGGAACAGTCTTCTATGTAGTTAAATTTTAAATATTTTCAGAATTTATCCTGCTTGTTATTTTTTTCTGTAGGTTTCCTCATCTCTTTCATGTTGTTTGTCCTCTTGTGCACTCAGTGTTCTGTGTTCTTTTTCGCTTGTTCCCCATCATTCATTCTTCAACTCTTTACTTCCAGAGTACTACTTATAGCAGGGTTTCAAAGAGTAGTGGATGTAGCTTGCTTAGTGTTTGTCTTTACCACTGATCTGTTGCTTGGGTGTCCCTGTCACGCTCCATAAATCTTTCCTGCTTACTGCGCTTATTTGTTTCTGCCCAGTAGCTTGTCTTGCTGTGCTTTTTAATACCCAGATTTCTCAAGCTTAGTCTTCACTCTCTTTTCTGCTTTCCACGAGCCTGTTACTCAACACTGTACTCACCTCCTCAGCTTCTATCTTTTGTCCTTTTATCAGTTATTCTGATCCAAGTTGCTTTGGCTATAGTATTTTACTGTTACAATTAGCCAGATGTAAATTGTATGAACAGGCTGACTTCTGTCACTGGCTTCTCTTTGCTCATGCTGCTAAATTGTGGTTTGGTTTTTTTTTACCCTAGGAATTCAGTCAGTCAAGAAGCACAGACATCCTCTTTAATACTAACTTCTTTCTGCTGGGGGGGGATTTGCACCTTTACCAAACAATAAGTCAGAGCTACTGCTGCAATGGGCATGAACTCACTTTCTCCTTTGGAACAACAATTAATTATACATCTTATCATTAAGGGTATATGTTGATACATTCTGTTATGTAAAGAAAATGGAGCTCTGGAATGAAGCTTTTAATGTTATAAAATCTAGTTCTGCTTCCCACGGTGGGAGATAATTACAAAACCACATGATCCATATAGCTGTACGGGGTATGTTGTATGTTGGTTCTCTGCTTTATTTCCTGCTGCGAGCTGGTTTTGTCTTGATAGCAATAGTTAACTTTTCTTCTTTCTTCTAGATATTATTTAAGAAAGTACTGAAAGGAGAGGTTACTCCAGACCATCTAATAAAAATGAGCCCAGAAGAACTGGCTTCCAAAGAACTGGCTGCTTGGAGACAGAGAGAAAACAGACATGTGAGATTTGTCAACTTCCGTTCTTTAGTTGACTGCCTAAGCATATTTAACTTCTGTTTTCAGGTTAAGCGTATGTACAGAGAACAGAATGCATGTTGCGCAAAGCATTTCTGACTAGTCAGGAGGATCTCTGAGTTATTTAGTATTCAAAACCCAAAGGGGTGGTTAGGACAGAAGTGAAAGAAGTAGTAAATTCCTGAAAGAGGGAAACCATGCATTTTCCTTTGCCATGCAACTTTGTTGCTGCTTACTCTTTCTTTCCTTCTTCCCTCAAGAGTGAAGGCTTCTTTGTCCTTATTTCCAACAAGATTTTGAAGCTCTAGCTGGAGCTTTATAGCCACCAGTTTCTTAGAAAGGGAGAGAGATCTCTTTGGACAAACCAGACTGAACTGGTGTTGTTTATAACTTACATACCGATGGAGCACAACAGTTCACCCACCAAGAAGTAAACCTGAAGCTGAGAACTTGACCTGCCAGTATGAAAAGCAGTCTAAAGCAAAAAACGTAAACAACCCAGAATACCCCAGCAAAGTGTAGGAAGGTTATTAGCTTAGATAGAGCATTACTTGTCTTGAAACAGAAAGTCACGGTGTATTTATAGCTGCGTATACAATTTAGAAGGAGAAGCAGGAGTGGAAGATGCCTTTTTCTTGGATATTACCACGTTTATTGGGCAGTGTAATGATAGTTGCAGCTGCTTAGAAATGTCCAGTTTAAAGCATCAAGTTTTCTAGTTTACAGTATCTGGATTTGTGTTGGCAGACTCTTTGGTATTTATATGCCACTTCATAGAATTTGAAAGGCACAAAATTTGAATAGTGTTAACTGGTATGCCTTTTGTGGTTGGGTTTTATGATACTAGGAATTGTGGGTTATATCAGATGACTTCCAATTAAAAAAAAAATAATGAGTAGGTAGTGTAACGTGGAATGGATAGAAATTCATCCTCCTGATTTCTGTGTGCTCAGAGTAAAAAATACTCTGTGATAACTGATTCAGTACAGTGGGATGCCATTTTAGAGACTGCGATTTGCAGTGCAACATGAATTACTCCTATTTTTTTTTCCTTTTCTTTGCATATTGTCACTAGACCTGTTTATGAATCACGACTTTTTGCTAGTTCCTGTGCAAAAACAATTAGAGACTGCGATTTGCAGTGCAACATGAATTATTCCTATTTTTTTTCCTTTTCTTTGCATATTGTGACTAGACCTGTTTATGAATCACAACTTTTTGCTAGTTCCTGTGCAAAAACAGTTGTTGAATTATTCTATTGTCTCAAAGTTGTTTTGAGGGCCTAGAAATTAATGAAAAGTTTGTTTATTCTGTAGCTATCTAAAGCCCATCTTTTGTAGTATGCCTTCATTACATTTATTTTTCTAAACATCAATAAAATACTGAAAACAGACCACACAAAACAATGTTCCACTGCTCTGAGGAACACCTTCAAAACAAAAACATTTGCTTCTCAAAAATTACTGAAGGGTCCTAAATATTTCAGAGAAATACCTCAAAATTTTTACAGTTTGGAATGAAATAGAATATGTAAAATAAACAGCAATGTATCATTTGACTGTATTTTTCATTTTCCTATTTAAGCAAGACTTTGCAACTGTTACTTACTAATTTTTTTTCAAAGTTTTCCCAATGTGTTCAAAAGTAACTGTAGGTATTTGGCAGACAGACAAAGCAATCATAGAATCCTTGTTTCCTTATGAAACCAGGCTTAATATATTGGGGACAGCCAACACAAACTGTTTCTGGTTTAAGAAGTAGAAACATGCTTTAAGAACCAGTAGTGCTGTTCAGAATTAGCACATCCATTATTTTAAGAATATATTTAAATGTTTTTATTGAGGTAGAGCGTTATGTTTATGTACCAAAAAACAAGCTCTTGAAAAATTATAGAAATCTATATGTATATATGTCCTACATTGTCCCTATTATTATGGGAAAAGAGTTGGAAAATCAGAATTGCCTATCTTTAAATTTCCTGTTGAAGGTCTGCTTTAGAACTTGTTTAAATACATGCCTGGTAAGTACTCACTGCGCTGTAGATGAAGTCAGACTGGCTGCTTATGTATTTGCTTTATGAAACTGCTTGACACTTGCAAAATAAGAAAGGATTCTTTCTTTTCCTAGAGGTTTCCTAATTGCAGTTCTATTTTCTGTTGTTATATTTGTGGATTTCTGAATTTTATTATGTGGAACTAAATATAAATACCTACCTGTTTTTACAGACAATTGAAATGATTGAGAAAGAACAGAGGGAAGTTGAAAGAAGGCCTATCACAAAAATTACTCACAAAGGAGAAATAGAAATTGAAAGTGAAACGCCAATGAAAGAACAAGAGGAAGTTATGGAAATTCAGGTAGGACAGAAAACATTGGCAAGACAGGGTGTTTAGTTCATAGTTAATATAGTTGTAAAGTGGTTTAAGATTTTGTTCAGATCTGTATTTATATGTTAGGTCGCTTGAGTTAAATTTTTCTTTTATCCTCACTGACTTTCGCTTCTGGGCCTAGTGGTTTTTTGTTTTTCCCATGTCGTGTCCATGACTGTATGATTAATTCTGGCAATAGTAGAAAACATTCTGAATCTTATTGAAACTATATTTAGGAATACCAGTTCATTCATTTAATGCGTTTATAGATTTTGTGATAGCCTTTTAGGCAATACAGCCAAAGGGAGAGCTTTATGTCTGAAGGGAAGAAAGTACCATAAAATACTTAATATGAATAGCAATGTTGGGAATATTAACAGAGGAAAGAAAAGCTAACTGAGATGTGTTTGACTTTTCTTAGGAACCTAATATGAAGTTGTTTGAGAAGTCAGAGGAAGCTGAGAAAGAAATAAATGAATCTGCATCTCCAGATACCACAAGTCAACATAAGAATCATCTCTTTGATCTTAACTGCAAAATCTGCATAGGTAATTTTGAAAAGCATGTCAAAATAAATACATTGTATAATGCTTTTCGGTCATAAATCTCGGCATACCTCAAGAACGTAAATAAATGTGTTGTTTTCCCTAGTTTGCTGACAAAGATGTGGAAGCATGTGTTACGTCATAATTTACAAAAGGGACAATATTAAAATGATAGGCTATTTGGCATAAAGTTGTGTTCTATTAAAAAACAAAAAGCAGAGAAAGAAATCCCTTTAATGGGTGTACCTGTTACTGTTGATTCTTCATTTCTTTATCCTAGCCCATTACAGTGGCAATATTTATGTATAATATTGTATAAATACACACAATGTGTAAATTTATACATTTTATAAGTACATATATGTACATAATGTATAAAATGTATACTTTCTTTATCCTATCCAACTTCAATGGCAATATGTAGTATTTTTGGTGCATCTTCCTTGTCTTCAAGAGGAAGTCCTCTTTTGTTTCTTTAATTAAAAAACCAAAACATTGCAATTTGTTCTCTGCAGGCCGAATGGCACCACCTACTGATGATCTTTCTGCGAAAAAAGTGAAAGTGTCTGTTGGAGTTGCACGGAAGCAGTCGGACAATGAAGCAGAGAGCATTGCAGACGCACTTTCTTCAACATCAAGTATTTTAGCTTCAGAATTACTGGAAGATGATAAGCAAGACTCATCAAAATCGTTATTCACACCTCTCCCAAAGTAATATAAGCCGTAGAAAGAGTATTTTTAAATGAAAGATGTTATTCATCTTGTTAAGTTATTATGACTAAAGTTAATTTTTTAAATGGGATTTCATTAATCCATTTGTGTACTTGAAGTTGTACACCTCTTCTTAGGAATGGGTTTACCTGCTGGAGGAAATGATGCTATGCATTTGTATAAATACTCCTACACATATTGTTGTGATTACAAACTTCTAATAATAATATTTTCTTTTGCGGAAATGTAAACTACTTTACGTTTTCTGGTGCAAAAAGGCCTAAAAAGGCAGCTGAGTTCATATTAAGAAAGTCAGAATGTGGATTTCATATTGAATTTTGCTATTAAGGAACGTAGTATGTACAGCGCTGCCACTGAATGAGCATGTGTGTGTCTGTGTATGTGTATGTATAAAGCTAGGGAGTTCGAGATTGCTCTAAACAGAGTATTTACACTGCTAAATCAGGCTCATTTCAAATCTCAAAGCAACACATTTCTAGCAATGACAGTTAACAGCAGCTTGTTTGATGTTTTGCCGTATTTGCTGTCAGCTCTCTTCATTTCCTTCTGCCCTCTACTCTGCTACCCACCACAGAGGGGATTGCAGCTGACAAGGCTGGTTTTTCGGGTTTGAGGAAGGGGTTGCTAGAAAAACATCAACTTCCAGTTACTTAGAATTGTGCTGAAATTTTGCCTTTATCAGGACAGTAGGATCCTTTATTGAGGACAGTGGACTTTGTTTTTTCAACAGCTTGCTGGAGATTCAAAGAAGTAATTTCTAGTGTAGACAGAAATAAACATAGATTACTGTGCTGCTGTAAGAGCACATCTGGTACTACTGGATGGCTAGCTTAAAACTGCTGATAGCGTGCCTAAGAATATTTTGATAGCAACATGTTGGGAAATGTTGAAATGTGGCTGTAACCTTTTCCACAAGGAAACCCCCAGGCTGAGAAACACTCTTCTATTTAAGTCTTTCAGTTTATTCCTTGCAGCTGCTTTATAGACAAAACTGAGGATTTTTTTTTGAAGGGGGGGGAAAAAATGCTATTTTGTCCAGTTGACGATATTGAAATTGGGAGAAGGCACTCACAGAAGCTGTGGGAGTGATGCATGGGTGAGAAGAGGTGAAGGAGCCAGCTTGTGGGACAAGGGAAGGGAAGGGGGATGCAGGTATTCAGGTGGTGGACGGACAGTGTTGCAACAAAATGTAGGAGCTGGGAGAGCAGGGTGAAGGTAGGCCAGCTGGCAGTATGTCATCTTCTCCTCCCCTCCCTGTGGCACGGGAAGGTCTTACTGGGTCTGCAGTGCCTATATGTGTTTGTGTGTCCTCTTCAGTAGCATTTAACTCTCGGACTAAAGTTCTCCATTCTCAAAAGATACAGTAGTGAACTAATGTGCTGCTTATATGATAGTTCTTCACATATATCTACTCCACTGGAAGATGAGAAATACGGTTGTCTGCCTGTCTCTTTTCATTGACCTTCGAGTATGCTTGACTGAAAAAGAAAATTCTTAATGACACGTAATTTCTTTTACAAAGACAGATAATGATTTACACAATCTTGCACGATATACTGTGTTCTAAACAGAGTGGGTTTTGTTTGTCTTTTTTTAGGTCAGAAACACCTGGTACTGTGGAATGTGAAAGTCTGTTTCTGGCACGCCTGAATTTCATCTGGAAGGGTTTTATCAATATGCCTTCAGTGGCAAAGTTTGTTATTAAGGCTTATCCAGTTTCTGGCTCTTTTGAATATTTAACGGAGGTATTTATATTTACTGCAAAGAATGAAAATTCATGTATTAACTTTAACAACTTCTTTATCCTTGTAGGCTAATAGTAGTATAATGATGAAAGGCAGTGAAGCACGATCACTGTACTGGGTAACGTATTTGTGGGAGGACAGAGGTCAGGGTATGTATTGGTAAGGAAAGTGTTTTTCAATTTGTCCTACATGGACCCATGGTTCGTCAGTATTCAAGGTCTGTGATGTTTTGCTCTCATCTCACTGTAAGATGTTCTTGAGGATGAGCAGCAGTATTTCCCGAGCTGATTTTGTAAAAGTGGAACTGTTTTTTTGTTTATTATGGAGCATCTTCTGTAGTATAAAGTAGCAGGAAAAGATAGGACAAAATTTGCTACTGAAATAACCACTTCAGCGGCATCCATTTTCTGAATTAGAGGTGATAAAATTGTAGCTCGGTTATGAATCCAAAGCATTAAACAAGTCAATACCAGTTTTTGGAAGAGCAGTGTCTGCTGTTGATTTCTGTTGACAGTGTGAGAAGTCTTCTCCTCTTCCACAACAGAAACCCTGTTGGGTTTCTTTTTTTGCCTATCCAGTGGCAATTCTGGTCCTAACCTTCCATCGTAAGGCTAAATTGTCCCTTAAAAAAAAACCCCAAACTTTATGTAGTGTTCTCTTCAGCGTCTGAGAGGCAGGCAAAGGATGCAACTGCTTATAACAGTTGTCTTCATGTCATAAAATAAATGCCAGAGAGCTCAGAAGGCTCAGTGTTACTTCTTGCTCATGCATCAGCTTTCTGAATAAATGGACTTGGGTCTGCTATTAATTGTGATTATCTTTACTTTGCTGTAAATCTTCAGTGAAGTGCAGGGCATGCAGTACCCTGTAATACTAAAGGATTGCTTTACGAATATGTTGTGCTTTTCAAAACTTGTCTGCTTTATTTCAAAAAACCTGTTTTTCTTAGATGTTCCTAAATGATTCTGAAAGTCTGTTTTTGTTACTTGTGAATAGTGAACGCAATAATATCCAAGAACAAGTCTATGTTGGTATATGCACTTGTGTAGATTATGTTTTTCCCTCATGATTAAGATTCTGAAAGTTTATTATATTCCTTCATAAGTGTGGGGCTCTCAGAAGTTTGATCATACAGATAACTTGAGTGTTTCCCTAGGACAATACAGTTAGGTTTGCAGTTAATGTTACTGAAATAAATAATTTTGTGGAAGGTATAGAAGAACAGTATTGAATGATAACTAATTTAGTACAGATCATTAACTTTGCACTGAAAATCCTAATTTAAATATCTGAAATTTAAATGTAAATTAATTTGTTTCTACTGTTGTAACTTCTACTGCAATTTTAAAATTATAATTTGAGAACTATAAGAATTAAGTGTGTTTTGAATATATGAAACAGATACTGGATGAAGGATTTACCACAATTTTTACATTGGATTCAGATTTCTGTTGTCCTTTCTCGTAGGATTTACCTGATAGCATTCAAGTAGGTGGCAGGATATCTCCTCACACTGTCTGGGAGTATGTAGAAAAAATCAAAGCTTCAGGGACCAAGGTAGGAATTTTGTGTATTGAAGGCTTGCTGTTCTAACATACATCCTATTCGCCCTAAAGATCTTTTTTATTCCCCCCCGGAATGTTTGTGAAATACCTGACGATTTAAGGATAACTGACAGTTATGTTGAATGGGATGGATGGCAGCTGATGGCATTTCTTTTCTTACTATCTAACCTTAACTTGTCATTTGCTGTTTGAGAATACTTGTATTCCTTTGAGACAGTGACTCATCATGAATGTTTGGACACCACTTCACATGTCTCAAGTTTTCTCACCCTCTCATTTCGGTACTATTACAGTATGCAAAACCATCTCAGTGGTCCTCTGCTGGACTTGTTCCACTGTGTGCAGGTTGTCCTTGGGCTGCGGAACCCAAAACTAGACAGTGCTCTCCAGATGCTCTCTCACAAGTGCTGGGTAGAAGGGAACCGTAATTGCCCTTGGCCTGCTGGCTGCTCCCATTCTGACACCCAGCATGCAGTTGGCCTTCTTGGCGTGGAGGCGTTGCTGGTTCACATTCAATTTGTCCACCAGGATCCCTGCATCCTTTTATGCCAGGCTGCTTTCTAGCCTCTCAGTCCCCCGGCCTGTCCCACTGCATGGGGTTTTCATAGAAAAATATATCTGACTGTCTTTTTGTCCCTCTTTTTGTAAACAGGAGATTTGTGTGGTGCGCTTTACTCCTGTAACTGAAGAGGATCAGATATCCTATGCGCTGTTGTTTGCCTATTTCAGCAGTAGAAAGCGCTATGGTGTAGCAGCCAATAACATGAAGCAAGTGAAAGATTTGTACCTCATCCCTTTAGGTTCCTCAGATAAAGTCCCACATCATCTTGTGCCTTTTGATGGGCCTGGTAAGTACAGCTTGGAATTTGGAACTTTGTTATCATAATGCTACTTAAAGAAGTTTACAACAGAAACATAAGAGAAAATTAAATTTAAAAATGACAGCTATTCTGTTCAAACGTGTCGTGAGTTTTCCATACTATATCAGCTTCCTTGAAAAGACATTAATTTCCCATTGTAAGATTATTCTGAAACTTGAAAGTATTGTTGTAGAAAAAATGACTGTGTGTAACTTTGTTTCATGTTCACTACATTCTTCCTCTAACCCAGGTGGGCTTTGTAGGTTACATTCTCAGTAAATTCAGTGACACAAGTGAAGGATGATAGTAGTCATACTGAGTTCTGAATGGATACTGTAACTTTAAAATAGCATTTTTCATTATTTGAAATGTACTAATTCCTTTTTTCTCAAGTGATAAAATCTTTCTTTAAAAAAAAAAAAATACATGGAAAGTCCCAAGAAATGGGTGGGCAAGGAAGAAAAGATCCTGAACTGGCTCTCAGCTTACACCTTTTGTATCGATTTATTTTGGTTATAAAATTTTGTGGATGATTCCTTATTTTGAGATAGGCAGGGCTGAAATGAAGAGAGGATGAGCTACAACTCCTAATTTTTTGCAAGAACCTAAATTCAGTATATAGTGAAGGGATAGGTAATAGTATACAATGAAACAAAGTGCTTTCCTGGAATGAGGGAGGGATTTGGGAAAGTCACTCTTGGTGGATCTTTGAAGCAGTAGGTCTAACACAAATTGATTAGGAGACTTTGTTTTTCCAAGTTGCTATTTACTTTTTTTTTCCCCCTTGTTCTTTGCTACTGCTGTTACCAGACTGTAGCTGTGTTAGACCAACATGATGTTTAACGTCTCTGCTTCTTCTTATACGACTGGATGTCCTATATAACTGCCTCTTATTCTGTATTTGGAAGTCATAGTGGGCGATACAGTACCTAAAGCAATTAAGTCATAATTTTTATGTTGGAAGTTTATTTTTTGATTCTTTTAAGTATTGTTTATGTTTAATGATGGAAATTTCAAATGTCATAAACAGAATATTTTCTATAATACATTGTCAGAGTATGGGGGTTACTTTTGTTAAAATGATTGCCTTAACTAAAACATAAGGAGATGATAAATTGCTGTTACAATTTTGTACAGGGATTGAGATACATCGACCAAATTTATTACTGGGATTGATAATTCGCCAGAAAATGAAGAGGCAGATTACTGCTGTTGCAAGTGTTACTAGTAGTTTTGTGGATGAAGCGTCTGAAAGTACCTTGAGTAACTTGCCACCAGAGAAGAAAAGCAAGCCGAACAAACCTGAAGTGTCTCATCATGAGTTGGCACTAGAAGAAGAGGAGGAAAATGATTTTTTTAATTCCTTCACAACTGTGCTACACAAGCAGAGAAATAAACCTCAGCAATCAAATACAGAAGATGTTCCAGCAGTTACTGAACCGTTGGTGGAAAGTACCAAACATGAACCACCGAAGCCTCTCAGATTTCTTCCTGGAGTCCTGGTTGGATGGGAAAATCAGCCTTCTACTCTGGAGCTAGCAAATAAACCGTTGCCAGTGGATGATATTCTCCAAAGCCTGTTGGGTACGACAGGGCAGGTATTTGAACAAGGCAAGTCAGAAGCGAGTCCCAGTGAAGACATACCATTATTAAATGAACAAGCAACCTTAAAAGAAGAAAGTATGGATGTTGCTGAGGTAACTACTGAAGTTAGCGAAGCAAAGACTGGTTTGGATGATCTACAGGAATCCAGTAACGCAGCTGTAACTGTGGATGCAGCAGCTGTAGGGACCTCAAGTTCTGCAAGAAGTGCCGGCTCTTTGATAGGGCTGAGTCTTAAGGGAAAACCTCCAGATGTCTCCACAGAAGCATTTTTAGCAAATTTATCTGCTCAGTCACAGAATAAGGAAACTGAAGAAAGTAAAGAAAATGACCCAAAGCGGCAGTTACCCGACAAGGATAACGTTGCACAGGAAGTTAGAAGGACCACAAATTCTAGCTTTTCTTCTTCCTCATCCAATGCAGGGAAAAAAACCAGTGAGAACAACGTTGTTGTAGGCTCTGCTGAAGGTACCACTGCTAATACCTCTAAATCACCACCATTTATTAATCTTAAGAGAGACCCACGACAGGCAGCTGGACGAAGCCAGCAGGCTAATGCTTCAGAAAACAAGGAAGGAGACGCTAGCAGAAACGAAGACCGACAGAACGCTTCAGGAAATGATCAAATGGAACCAGAGAGTAAACAGTCTTCTGCAGAAGTGGGCTTAAACCCATATCAAAGTGATGCGCAAGCCAATGAGACGCAGTACAGTTCAACTGCAGCAAAAGCAGATAACGCAAGTGCGTCGCAAGCAGAAGATGCCAAACACCCACAGGAAGACGCACTGATGCAAAACATCGAAACGGTAAACTCCTTTAGAAGAGGACCAGCAGCAACTTCATCTCATTTTGAAACTGAAAACTCTTCTCGTTCTGAATTTATTTCCAAAGTCCCAAGCCCTATTACAAGTGGCAGCTTCTCATCTGTTAGACCTCCACAGCAGAGTTTTCAGCATCCTAAATCTAATCCACCTGGATTTCAGTTTCAGGCTCCTGCACCTCATAACTTCCCTCCACAAAACAACCCTATGTTTGGATTTCCTCCCCATTTACCACCTCCACTTCTTCCTCCTCCAGGCTTTGGCTTTCCTCAAAATCCAATGATGCCATGGCCACCAGTAGCTCATTTATCAGGTCAGCCACCACACTACGCCGGACCCATTGCACAAGGGCTACCGGTGGCTCACAAACAATCAAGATTTTTGGGGCCAGAAAATTTTTTTCAGAGTAAAGACAGTAGGAGGCCAGAAAGACGCCACAGCGATCCTTGGGGCAGACAAGAACCGCATTTGGAGAGAGGATTCAGTAGAGGAAAAAATGATCAACATAGACAGAGATTTTACAGTGAATCCCATCACCAAAAGAAAGACAGACACGAAAAAGAGTGGAACAATGAAAAATACTGGGAGCAAGATTCGGAAAGAAATAGACGCAGAGACAGAAACCAGGAAAAAGAGAGAGAGAGGAAGAGTAGAGAGGAAGGACAGAGAGACAAAGAAAGACTGCGATCTCCACACAGTGATAGGGCTGCTGATGGAAAAAGCCCTAGAGAGACTAGAAATCCAGAAAAAAAGACAGAGAAGCCTAAAAGTGAAGAACAGGCTCATGAAAAAGATAAGGAGAGGGAGAAAAGCAAAGAGAAGCATAGAGAACGAGAAAGTGAAAAGAACAGAGAGAGACATAGGGACCACAGTGACAGAACTAAAAGCAAAAGGTAAAAAGATGCAGGCAGTCTTTTAAAATTCTATTTAAATAAACTGTTAGAGTAATGTCGTAAAACTTTGTATAAAAAAAAAAAAAGAAAAAAAGCCTGCTAGGATTGTGCCATCTTTTTTATTCAGTGTTGGTGTTTTGCAGAAACAAGTCTGTGTTTTGGTACCACTGGATGTACCAATACTCATCCTTTTTTTCATTATACCAACTATCGCTAGAAGTAGGAGTTTAATATTTTTAAAAATTTTACATTGCTGTATATTCAAACTTTTAAAGATTTCTTTTATTAATATGCAATAAAGGCTTAGAAATTTTCTTAGCTGATGAAGTTGGCTTTAGTCAAGTCTGCAATATAGTTGCTCCCTTTGGTAATTTGTGCTCTCTTCTGTTTTAAGATGCTCTGATAATTTTAAAGGTGAATTTCATACAATAACCTTCTTTTTAAATTGCACTGTTTTTAAAGACTGTAGCAAAGCCTCAGAATCCACACACATTACAACAAAATATAATATGCTCGGTGGTGTGAAGAGTTTTTTTTAAATTATTCGGTAGTACAATAAAATAATTCAACTGTATTTCATTAGTTTTTCAAGTATTTCCTAAGCATCTGAAGCAGTTTGTGACCAGAAATTGGAAGGCTGAGCTGCTCGAATGTTATTGCTTTAAACTGCACTTGTTTTAATGAGAAAGCATTTTTAACGTCAGTTCTTGAAATTATGATTTGTAGTAGTAAATTCATTTCTCCCACCATTTTCCATGCTTCAAAAACTTGAATACCTAAGCTTGTACATTACTTTGTGTTTTGCTATCCTTTTTACTGTAAAATGTAAATATTTTAAGGGATATTTTGATTCTAAAATGATAAAACTTTCTCACATACTGCGTGTGTTTGATTTCATAGGTGTGAAACTGTAGGCTAAATGGATACAGCAGGCTGAGTTACAGATGCCGAATTTGTTGTACACTGCATGGCTCGGTCGTTTTGAATTTTGCGGGGCAAAGAGGGGGAGAAGGGCAGAAGGGTGCTTGTACCATTGGGACTTCTAGTCGAGTGGTATCTTATAGCGACTGCCATCTGCTGATGCAAAACGAAAAGCCAAAAAAAAGCAAACCTGAAAACAAACTTAAAATCTGCTGCTCTTACACTTCTTAAAATACACTGCTCATTTTGTTGAGTCCGTCAGAAACAAAAAAACTTTTCCACTATCTAAAGAAAAACTTCAGGTTTATTGTTCTGTTTTTTCAATGTTTTGTTTTTCACTTTGGGAAACATGGCTTTGTGTACTGATGTAGCATTTTGCACTTAGCTGTAGAAAAGCCTCTTCTTTCCAGAAAGGTCTTTCCAGTTTAACAACACACAAATTGTTAGTTTTAACTACGAATATGTTTTAAGGTGAAATTTCATTTGGATACCTTGCAGGTAGCTTTGGTCAAATTTACTGAAATTAAAAATCTTGCACCGAATAAAGGGGGCGGTGGACTTTTATTAAGTAATGTTTCTTAGACTTGTAGCTGAGAAGATTCATAAAGAAGTAGTCCTCAGTTTGTTAGTAACTGGAAGCAATATTGAAACTTCTATAGCAGTATAGGTCTGTATAGCAGTAGTGCCATTGAATATCTGGTAGTATGATGCATATGTTGTGCTGTTAAAATATTTACACTGGGGTTCTTCAGACATAGGAGCGCACCAAAGCATTGTTCTGGTTTTTGGAGTAAGTTTTAAGTCAGCAGCTTTGCTTGTGAAGATTTTTTCTTGACCTGTTCAAAACTCCCAGTCCACTGGCAATTTGTCTCTCACATTCACATCCATTTGTGCTCTAAAAATAAACTGGGAGCAATGAAAATTGCAATGGTCTGTACGGAAGGGACGGGAACACTTTCTGCCAGAACTGCCAGAAATAATTTGTTCGGAGAGAATATGTAAACGTTTTCCAGGTTTGCCAAGTGCTTTACTACCTGCCTCTTGCATGTAGAACCCGAAGAGAGCCACAGTCAAACAGTTCTTGAAGGAGAGTTTTGTTAAGAGTTTAAATTAACAAGCAGCAACAGTTTCCAGGATTTGGTCCTAGAATTTGAGTTAGTGGAATGGGAATAAACCCTGCTACTGCAGGAATAAAGGATGCTGTCTCCTCCATTGCCTTCAGTCACTCTCCTTCCAACACTCGTGTTAGCTGGAAGCGCTCCGATTACTTGTTACTTGTTTTACACTGAATCACTGCTCAGGCCACAAAAAGCCGTGTGCACTGATGAGGAACTGGCAGTACACCAGGAGCCCCAGAGAGAACAGGATAAACCCTAAATACGTTCCCTTCCCCAGCATCATGTGGCCATAAAAGGGCCCTCCTGAGGGAAACTGAGAGGAGAAAAAGCTGGAGCCAGCTCAAATGCCAAGTGGGCTTCATGAGCTGCCTGTTGGGGAGAGGGGAAGCAGCTCTGTTGCATCAGGCTGATGGCTTGAGGGCTCAGAGCAGCTGAAGAGGATAGAAGGAACCTCTCAAAGATGTGTGCAGATCCTTATTGAAATATCTCGGGGTAGTTCCATCACCCACCCACCCCCACATTAGTTATCTTCAAGTCATCTGTAGCTGCCTCGCAGTGCATTCGTTGCTACGCGCTAATTATGGGTATGTGGAAGGTAATGTCTGTCACCTGGTTTTACTGTCCTTATTGTCTCTGCTCCATATCTGCTTTATGGAAAGACAAAAAAAAATCAGAAATAGTTAGTTGGTTTTGACAGGTACCCACTGAAGACTTGTATTCGGAGAATTTCCATGCCAGGGTGTGATGATTTGTTATGTGCTTTTGAGCAATAGTAAAGTAAAAAAGGAAAAGATAGGATCAGTTGCTATTATTTTTATTTAAGTCTTATACAGGAAGCCATGAGTCAAATGAGAAATATAGGTATCATCATAAATAATTTGTTTAAGCACATTAAAATAGAACTTGAATTTTTGGGGGTTTATTGCTCACTAAACCAGAATATAACTGAGCTTTTTCAGAAGGAGTAGAGGTTTTGCATTTATAGATGAAGAGCTGTATTCTGAGATTATAAATTCATGAGAAATGTAGTCATGGAAATGCAATTTACTCTGGTCAAAATCTTTGTCTAGTAAAACTTAGGAATCTCATTTAGGGGCATGTAAGCCAGAAAGAAACAGCTCAAGCAAAGCAGTTCTTCGACTTTCTAGTTTTTAAGCCCTTAGGAATAGAAGTTACTTGCAGGCAGGCTGCCACGTTCCCACATTCCAGTTAATGGTTAAAATGAAAAGTTTTCGTGCAGTCAAACAGGGGAGACCTCTGCTGGAGAAAAGCAGCAGGCGTATTTTGTGTCTGTGCAGTAATTAAGTACAATACCCTTTCTGCTCTTAAAATCATTCTTAAGTGTGATATTTTAGGGTGAAGACAGGCTTATATTCCACCCTTTTACATAAATGCTTATGCGATGGATAGAGACTCGGAAGGGAGGGAGAACTACTTCATCACCTTTGCGGGCTTAAAATGTAATTACAGATGATATGATTTCAACAATTCTCATTACAATAAACCTGCACTTTTGCCCCAAGTACACCTTTTCTTCCCTCCCCCAATTTCAGTTTGTACACTTGACCTTAATATTATGAAATTAGAAAACAGAAACTCTGCATTATAATAAAATTTAAGAGTTCTGGAGAAACAGGTAAGTTGTCTGTTCTCATAAAGCATCAAACAATTAATGCTGGAGTGACAGTTGGCTTCATAAGCTAATTACTATCTATTTGTCTACAAAGCTATTTCCAGCACAATTAAAGAAAAACAGGTAAGTTGTCTGTTCTCATAAAGCATCAAAACAATTAATGCTGGAGTGATGGTTGGCTTCATAAGCTAATTACTACCTATTTGTCTACAAAGCTATTTCCAGCACAGTTAAAGAAAGAAACTGCAGACTTTTCTATTATTTTAAAGTAAATACCAAAGAGTACATGTAAGTAGTTTTATGAGTAAAACATCTGATGGCGTTTTAGATACGCTATTAATACTCAACATTAAAAAAAGGAGCTAGGGACAATTTCATTAAGTGCTTTCTTATGTTGGTTCCTGAGTCTTACACTGCCAGCTAACACAAGAAACAGGAGGAAAAGGAAATCCATTGCTTTTAAAGAGTCTTAAACAGTTTTTCAATTAATTTCCATCGTAGACATTATACCCTTCTCCTTTCATTAGCTGAACCTTCTTAGAATCCTGGAAGAGCACGACATCTTTAATTTTACCAATGAATTCCTTCTGAAAAAGCCCTGTAGTGACTATATTGACTTTCCTGCCAGTTTCAAACCCACCAAAATAACAAATGCCACCGTAGTTTAAAGCAGTGTATTTTCTCTGTGGATCAATATCTTCAAAAAGAATTAGCTCCTCATCAAGATACACCTTAATACAAGTTTGGTTTTGAACCACGGTAACGAAATGCCATCTTTCATCACAACAGGTGGAGTGTTTGCTATGAATTAGAGGAACGGAGATTCTTTCTCCGAGATTAATCACAACTTTTAATGTTCCATTGGCAAGACCAATGGCAAGGAAATCGTTATCCTCATCTTCACCTTTTCCCATCCACGCTATTAAGCCTTCAGTTTGATTGGTAGTAAAATTTAAAGAAATGCGGCTATACCGGAGGTCTCTCTTTCCATAGTAAGGATCTGTGTATTTGATGTAGGAGTTGCCGACAAACTTTGCTATAAAAAATTTGATTTTGCTGTCGCAGTACTGACCTGACCAGCCTAGCGCGCATACACAGATATACAAAAACGAAGTCGGCTGAGGAATACAGAGAGCTTCAGACCCACACCTGTTTTCTGAACAGTGAATGGACTGCTCGCATGTGTTCCCTATCCACTCTTGTGGGCAGGAACAAGAAAAGCCTGCGTTTTCAACTTGACATGTTCCATTGTTTTTGCACACCGTGTACCCACAAACTGTTCCGTCACAGTCACCGACGTTGGCTCCGCCTTTGGGGTCAGTCACGGTAAGCTTCAGTTCCCTGCTGTTTATTACAGTTTCTCGTATACAACCAGTGAAACCTGTGGGTTCGTTTTCTACTGCCATTGAATTAACAAGGTTTAAGGAGGACACCCCTCCAACAAAAAAATCCGTGTGCGCGTCCAGCGCATTCATTCCAGGACGAGCCTTTTGAGTTACGTTGATGCCATCCAGGTCCAGGTAGCCTTCGTTACCAACTCTTCCCGCTTTGAGTGAATGCCATGTATTCCCGTTTGTGTGGACCTTCTGAAGGGTCTGTAGGATGACTGTCTGGTCTCCAAGATTGTAGCGTAACTGTACAAATCCACTTACTAACGATATACATAGAAAGTCACCTGTAGGAAAAGAGTATAAACCAGTTAGTTACTTTTTAAAAGAGGCAGCACACAGAAGAACAGTGTATTCATAATCATGATGCTGTCACGCCTGCACTTCCCCAGGTCAGTAACTGACTTTCAGTAGCCTCCTCCCATCTTCATATCTAAATGTTCCTTGATGAGCTTCTCATGGCCTGGATTGGTTTTGGTTTTGTTTTTTTTTTCATTATTGGAAACTCGGCTCGTGTTTGCTTTAAAGTGAAAAGCCCAACCTGCTCTGTGTTGGTGCAGAGACTAGATAATAGGTAGGAGGAAACAGGATCACTTTGGCATTCAGGGAATGTGATTTGGTGTTCCTGTGAAAAAGAATCAAGTTTTGGCCAAGTTACAAATGCCGGAATATTCTCCATTTCTATATGCTGAATAAAGGCTTGATGGATTTGTCAGTTCAATGCACTGAAGGTTTGTCTGTACCAAAAATGCTCTGCTTTCCCTGAAGCTGCTTTTTGCAGTGGGGATGTTTTGGGTTTAACAGCTGTAGCCACAGATACACTTTTTACCAAATTGTTCTTCTGGAGGCTTCTGTGACAGGATATATGGGGAGGCAGTTATCTTGTACTATCAGTGTTCCTGGCCTCACAGGAATACAAAAGGAGAGCGAGTACCACTTCAAACTGTACTTACAAACACGAAGAAGAAAAGCTGGGAAAGGTTAGGAACCGGGAGCTGGAAGGAAGGTATCTAAGGGCAGAGAGAGGGTCTATCGGGAGCGTGGCAGGGAGGCGGAAGAGCACAGCAGAAGAGTTTGCAAATGACAGTCACGTTTTCAAACTTCTTGATGTTTGCCTGTGCAATTTAACTTTTCTATGTGTTGATTTTGGAAATAGTAGGCATGACATTGTTGGTTTTTTTTAAAGTAAGTTTACCTACTAAATTGACCAGTATGTTTGTTAAATTTGAATGTAAGCTTCCTCTCCTGATAGTTACCAGTAAAACTTGTTTTCATGGAGTATTTTACTAACGACGAAATAGTTTTAAATTTGGAAAGTACAATTGCCTTAAAGATTCAGCATTCTTAAGGATGGACCTGTTAGTAGAAGAATGAAGTGTGCTTTCTTGGGGGTTTAATTTTTGAGTATTTCTAATCCTTGAATTACATTGCCTTCAGTGAAGTCAAAAACGAATGGCTTAACTGACTGGAGGCTTGTGAAAGTTACTAAATTTATATTTCTCTTCTCAGCAGTTGTTCAGGTTCCCATTCAGGCAGGGTGGAGATGTTTCAGTTGTATTAGCGGCTGCAGAGCACATGCTTCGTGCTTCACCTTCCCTGCCCCAGACACCCGTGGAGGAGTGAGAAGGCAGCTCTCCCTTCTCTCAGCTCCAGCCCAGCAATGGCAGAACGCTTCCTTCTAGCTTGCTGGTTCCCGCAGCGATGATCTGCTTTACCTCCCTGTGTTTAGTGTTCTTTTTGAGTGCGTTGTTTGTTTCTGCTCTTCCCAGAAAATGAATATAATTCTCTTCACTCATGGTTTCTCTTCCTTGGCTTTGAGCTTGCTTATTTTTTCAGTGCATAGTCTGAATGCGCGCATCTTGTTTGTTTGAGCAACGGACATAACCTGCTTATCTATTTCTTTTATCAGGACCTCAATCCTAGGGTAAGAAAGGAGGATCAGAAAAACTTCCGGAATTACCTCTTTGGCAGCCCTCAGCCCCCTCTCCTACCCAGACATGTAGACTTGTGTAAGGACATGAGTACTCATTCTTTGCTGTCTAGGAAGAAGGAAAACATCTGACCAGGGTTGCTTGCTCATCTGCCTTGTAATCAAAAGCTGGAGAAGCTGGAAGTTCTCCAAGGCTTCCTGGCCTGCAGGGAAGGTTTTTGGTAGCTTTGCACATTTGACAGTGGTCTGTCGGAGATGACATTATTGAGCAGTGCTTCAGTGATGTCTAGGAAAAAGCGGGCACAGTTTCAGCAGTTAGTCATAGTGCTTCTGACTCAAGCTTAATGATGACTCTTGCTAATGTACTTGCAAGTGAGTTTGGAGTCTTACTTAGCCTTATTGTGAGAACAAATCTGTGTTACCTCATCTGTTGTTTGCAGTGTAAAGAGAGGTTATGGCTGAGTACTCTGCATTGTGTTCTAGCACAGATTCGAGGTGTCTCTTCAAATTAGAGTAGCTTTCTTTTCTGCTTGTTGTAAACAAAAAAATGAAACTTCCCCATTCCAGCTCTCCTTGAGGCGCTCAAGGCACTTTCTTACTCCCCTGCTTAGATCCTCTCTTTCCACAGAGGACTTGCAATTTTAGTCTTTGGTGAGAACGGCCGAGTGTTGAGGTATATTTTATGATCTGAGTGTTGATCCCAGGGTTCAGCTCAGTATTTCTCCATGAAAGTTATCATGTCATAGGTGCTACTCAGGGACAACCAGCTGAAGACATTTTAGGACTCTAATGTAAGGTGCTGTGTGCTCAGTGTCCATGAAACTTCCTCTCAAAGTGAAAGCAAATTACAGGCTTGTCTTTGTTCCTCTTTACTGTAGCAACCAGTGACATTTTCAACAAGGGACCTCAATCTGCCTCGATTGAGCTGCACAGCTGAAGCCTGTGCAGGCCTATGCCATCATAGGAATTGCATCACTGTTTTAAACAAATGCCATTCTTACTGAATTTCTCTTCTAGGCAGTCTCAGTATGGAAGACCATGAAGCAAGGTATTTTCCACTGTTTCAGTCTGAGCATTACTCAGACCTGTCCTGAGCATTACTCAGACCTGTCTGATACGACCCTAACTGGGGGAAAAGACCTTTCTGACAAAGTTTGCTTTTGTTAAGCATGAAGGAGATGATGGCCTCAGTTTTTCCAGAACTAGACTTTATAGCTGGTCCCTGCTTTCTAGAAAATACAGCCTACACACAGGACACACAACTTTGCTTCTGGCTTTTCAGGTTAGCATCTCATCTCATATGGATTATTTATCACCATCAGTAGTGTCACAAAAAAAGCGAAGAAGCTTCTGAGGTAGGCTCTCATAGTCTTTATTTTACTGTGCACCACAAGCCTTTGCCCAATCCGTTGGATGGTGTGCAAGGAACTGTAAGGCAACATCTCAATAAGGCTGAATCTTCTTTAGAAATAGGCTATTGTAGCTTAGCTGTGGCTTGAAACTGCAACATGGCAAGACCCCGGTGTTGAATGACATCTTCAGTGCTTACAGCATTCAGTTCTGTTCTCATGCACCTTCCTGCCCCTGACATCTTCCCTGTTTCAGCAAAATAAAAAGATGGGGCTTTTATAGCCCAAATGCTAAAAGATTGTTTCCTTGCCTTCTGAGGGGAAAGGGATTTTGTAGCAGGTGGTGTCTCAAGGAAGGAACTATTCTGGATTTACAATAGCACCTTTACTTGCAAATCCTAGTTCAGGGTTTTCACCAAATGACTGAAGGTCAGAGTTGCTCCACCTCAGGGTGGGTTGTCTTTATTCCGTAGTAGAAGCCAGTGCTCCAAAACAGGTACCAAATTTTCTTTATCACTTTTAATTTTCAGGTTTTCCTAATGAATGTGCACAAGTCTCTCCTGCTCCCATACCAGATGTCAGCATTCCCAGAAACCAAATTAACTCTGTCCTGAGCAGTCAGTTCCTAAAACTGGGAATTAATGAAGAGTTGCCCATAGGTACATCCGACTACTACTGTGAGATCGGGATTATCCAGGACACCTGCTTATATGACTTAGGATGGATTCTGAATGCATCACAAACATTTTCAGCTTGCTACTGCTCTGAATAAGCATGTAAGTCTGTAAGCAAGCTGGTTACAGTCACACCGTCCAGTTTTAAATTCTCCCAAATGGTGACAATGCCCTTTCATGTTCAGCCTTTATCTAGACATGCAGGCGTGTCTCTATATCCCCATCTCGAGATGGGGTCATGCGTAAGCAGTATCAGGTCACCATGTTTTTATGTTACTACAGGAAAGTCCTCTACATCATAATGTGTCAAAGCTTTGTACAGTTGGAAATGCACGTGAGGAATGCTGCACTCCCATGTTACAGGGTCCTGTTCCTGCCAGAAGCATCACCACGCGTAACAAATGCAACAGTGTTAAATCTACACAGCTGTGTTGGGCAAAGATCTCTGCAGCTATTGCTGTCACTATCAAATCTGTCTAGGTGAACCTGCTTTAGCAGGGAGGTTGGACTAGATGATCTCCGGAGGTCCCTTCCAGCCCCTGCCATTCTGTGATTCTGTGTGACTCTGTGGTGCCGATGTATTTCCTAGGAGGACTGAATACAATGTCAGAGGATCATAGGCTGACAGGCCATGGGCAGGGAGGGTATCCTGGATGGTATTTTTAATGTTTCTCTTTCAGGGTCTCTGCCCAACAGTGCCTCAAAGTCTACACTCTACAGCCTTGTGCTCTGTGTGTATGCGTGTAAGGCAAAGCCTTTGTTACCTGCTAGAGTACCTGCATTTATTCCTACATTTCATTGCAGATTGACAATAAGAAGGATTTCCCACTCGTTTTTAAGGCCAAAGGAGCTTCCAGAACATCCTTTTAAGTAACTTTGGCAGCAGTGGATACAGTCTTCTAGTCAGTGGCAGTCACCTTTTTGGTGCCATTGTCACGGCCCCAGCGATTCAGAGATGCAAGTGTCTCTAAAGGCTGCCTGCTTGCTCAAAACTCACTGATTAGTTCCTGGACTACCAAAGGTGCAGGTTCCTTTACAAAGACTCATATGGCATCTGATGCTTGTTCTTTTTCTCATCCTGTGTTACTAAGCAGAAGCCTCTATGCTGTGATATTCTGCTGGGGAGAGAGGCTTTGATGAGCTCAGCACTTCAGCAGCTTCTGCAGGGTCGGTGCCTCAAGAGCTCTAGGCGGTGCTTTCCTGGTTACAGAACTCCCGTGGTCTTGGTTCCTTCAGCCACTTTGAAGCCCTAAGATGGCATCTCTGGATCTATGTTTGCTGGCTTCAGTCTATGCCTTCTGTTGCTTCTACCTCGCCTTTCCTTCCTCTAGCTCAAGGCCACCTTGTCAGTGTCTACCGTTGTGGTATCCAGGTAGCATCCCCCTTCCCCCACCCTGTCCCCTTCCACCTTCTTTTTCAGAAACATTTATTGATCATTGGCACTGTCTTAGTGGCAGAGGGAACATTTGGACCTCATACTCTCATAAGCAGTAACATTCACAGGAATCATTCCCAGGGAATGAACGGGAACTCCCTTACCATAGGTTGGTTTCACTATATGCTCATCTTCACTCCTAAGTTAACCTCTTTAAGCCACTATAATGAAGTGCCTGTGTCTCCAATAGTATTACTGCATCTTGTTGGTACGATGCATCCTATAACCATCATAGCTCCAGATGTATCTTTGCTCACTGCTCTTTCCTGCTTTGCTGAACTCGGTTCACATGGCTTTCATTCTTCCCTTTTTCATCATCCTGTACTTCACAGTTTTCCTTTCACCCTGCTATCCTGCATGATTTTCCATGGACCCAAATCACGTCCTCTCATGCTGTGACCCTGTGTATTTGTCCAGGAGCAGAACTTTTCTTGTCTAGTAGGGGTTGAAATAGCCATGTCAGCCTCCAGCTGAGTGGCTGTACTCTATGGCCAAATAAGGTGATGTGGTCCCCACATGAGAAAGAACCTAACTGACCAGTAGCTGTTGTAACCTGGTCTTTTATCTAGTGACAACTGTAGCCAACTCCTCTAATGCACAATTATAGGGGCTACCCATGGATATGCTTACATGGATTATTACAAAATCATTCTCCTCCGTGTATGGAGCCACATCTTAACAGCTTATGCAAGACTGAGACTAGGTATGAAGCCAAGCCTGTAAATTTCTCAAACATGTAAGAAAATCACTGTGGCAAGAAGTGGATTCCAGCTTCTACTTGGAGCACCATCCCAGAGCAGAAGGGCATAGTTAAGATCCAGAACAACCCTGCAGACAGAGTGATTCTCACGCATCTAGAAGGGATGGGCAGTTACCTATTTGTAGGTTAGAACATTCATTCTCACCTTCCAAAAATGCTGTTTCTCTTGGAAAAAAAACTTTTTCTGCTTCCTTTAGTCACCACGGCCACCCTGGCATATTTCGGCAGCTAGAAGGAGCCACCTTCCTTGAGCAACCTTGACTTGCCAGCCTTTTGCAAACACTTGCTTGCCAATGGCAAATGGGTAGCAACAACACTTCATATGCAACAGATTTCAGGACCAGGGGGGTGACTGTTCTGTCACACAGGCAGCTGGCAGTTCCTCTTCCTATGCTGTTAATTTAGCCCATACAAATGATCCCCAAACTAGTAACAAAGCAGACACGATGCCCCGTCAGCTAACGAAACAAGGCTGCCAAGAGAGAAGACTTAACCACTCCTAAGTTTCTCTTCCAAAAGTGGGTGGATAATCAGTTTGTTTCTTATTAGGAAACCAACACCCCTCCCTTATGGGCATTCTAGAAATTCTGAATATTTCCAAAGGATTTTAGTCCAATCCCATGATTCAGCTTGCACCATAAACGATGTCTTAGAAAGCCATGCAGACATCACACGCCTGTACTGGCTATCTCTTATTTTCATGCTTTAGGTTTTTAAACTGAAATGCCTTAAATACCAGGAGTTACAGTTTTGAGGTTTTTTCAGACCAGATAGGTAATGTAATCCTGTTAGAGACAGAGCACGGGTGTTGCAAATGCTGGGTATTAAATTTAGCGTGAGTCATCCCATTCTGTTTATCAACCTGACCTCCTCCTTAGTCACTCAGCGTAACTGTTCTTTATCATCTCGTCAGGGAACAAACCTTTCCATCACCCTGGCCTGAACTCTGCAGTAGTGCAGTTTACAGCGTATTCCACCTTCACAAACAAATATAAAGCTTCAGTAATGCTATGACTCAATGAAAAAGTCGTTTTTCTGCCTTACTGCCTTTGACCCAAAGCGCCCAGGCCTTCAAGTACACGGAGTAGTCTCTATGTAAATGGACTGAATTATACATTGTTCATGTAGTTGATGGGCATCCAGCAAACCCTGACTGAATTAAAGGCTATTTATTCAACAGGGCTTTCACACACTCATTGGTGGAAATAGGATACGCTGCACTTGAGAAAATGTGCAGTGGGCTGGCCTTCTGCCGACACTCTGCTGGAACCCACAAGAGTGCTGTATCATTTGCAGAGGCCTTGCTCGGAAGCAGTGCATACAACTCTCTGGATCTCCCACATTTTTGCTGCATTGGCATAAAACAGGTAATCAAAGAGGGGGAAAAAAGCCCCCCTGTCTTTCTGTCTGCAAGTTTCCAAACTAAAATATACATACACAGCTCACTTGTTGGTTGTTGTTGTTCCCCCCCCCCCAGCTTATTATTAATATAGCTAGCCACTTAAAATTTTGCCAGACTTTGGAAATTATTTTCTTAGGAGCTGCAGAAGTTAATACTACCAGACCTGAAGTCATGACACACATTCAGAAACGGCTGACAAAGCAAGAAAACTGACGACTCTCAGAGTTATAGGAAATTCTGCTAACAGATAAAGATGCATAGGAAGTTTTCCATGTTATGCCATTTTCTCAGGTGTATAACTGTGGGTACTGAAGTTATCACAGTGTTAGAGGAGTGGAGGCTGGCACCAGCATACCAACTTTTGAGTAAGGAGACCAGCCACCGGCCCACCCTCTCTAGAAATGCATGTAACGTTCTTTGGAAAAGACCAAGCAAGAAGGAAATGTTTCAACACAAGTCTCATGTTTATATTTCTTCACCTACTAAAGATTTTTTTTTTTTTCTTAAGGATGGGAGGGTTTTTTGATGGGGCATGCCCCCGAAGGGAAAGTCCCACTGCAGTGTTTACATGGGTGACAAGCCAAGCCAATGTATAACTGCCACTGTGAAATGCTACAGCTCAGTATCATTGCTAAATTAGCATAGTCAGAGCTCATTTCTTCTAAAAAAACCAGCATTGCCTAGTGAGGAAAAAAAATGTTCTAATTATTTCCTATTAAAAAGGAATTTTAGGAAAAAAAATGTCCTGTGGTTTGGGCAATCAATTTATTAAATCTTACATAACTGTGTAGAAGAAAAGGCTTTGTATAAAGTGCTTTCTAAACTAATCCCCAACAGAAAGCTCTTTCACATCTGCTGGCTGCTAAGAATACTTCTGAGGCTTTCAGCAGCCTAATTCTGCCTGGATTTGACAGGATTATATGAAGGCAAATATAAAGAGCTAGATGATTAGCTTTTCCTAAATCTTTCAAAATTTCAGGACAGTGAAAATGGGAGTAGGATATTTATAAAGAAATTAAATTACCCTATAGAAGATGTTTTTTGATTTGAAATGAAATTAATGTGATTCTAGAAAGAAAGTGATTAAAAGAAAGTATTCTTTCCTGTGCAAACTAAACATTAATGAATGGCAATAGAACGAGGGCATGCTCATGCTACGTCACTCCTGGCCCAAGCTAAACAGACTTAGCACTCTCTTTGATGCTTTCAAAGAGATATTTAATTTCTTTATATGCCAGCTGCTTCCATGGCTTCTGACTATTCTTTTGAGAGAGATCCTTTTTTCTCTTCTATTTTTCATGACCCATGTAATGCTTTAGTTTATACAAGAGAGAACTATTCACTGAGAATCTCAGGATTTGGCCTGCAAGTGATAGAAGTATAAATGATTCATTGTAGAAGGCAGAGTTCTTTGCAAATAAATGTATTTGTATTACAGATGTTCCGTATATTTTTCTTTGAAGCTGCTTCTCTGTATGTGGTTGTAATTAGAATAAGGCAAACAGGAGGTGCCAGCAGTGTATGAAGTATTATCGGTCTTACCGAACAGCAGCCTGTTAAAACAGCTGCGTACAGGATAAGAAGCTGGTAAATTTGGCATATGGGTGTTTATATGCATGCGTGGCTGAGTATGTTTATCGAAATGTCTCAAAGCTTTAGGCTTTGAACAAAGGAATGTAAAAATACATGATAAATATTTAAGTGATTTTTTTGTCACACAAAGGCCCGTTTTTGCATAAAGTACTACTTAACACAAGTGGAAAATTTGCTCAAAGATCATGTTATGAATGGTATGTAATGCTTCTGTTTAAAAATGTGCAAGACACCACATAAATGCAATATAAAGGTGAAGTATGTTAATAAAGTAATTACAAAAAATGTACACCCTTAAAGACTAAATTTTAAAATGTATTTACATGGGTTGGCAAATTATGTTTTCTTGCCATGAGGTCTTAGGAATGTTAAGTCAGTAAAATTTAAAATACTTTTATAAATACTAGAAATGTTTTGTTTAGATTTGTTTTTCACTCTGCATATCTGGCAAATGCAGAACTTTTACGTTTTGCATGCTGCACCAGCAAGCTTTTCAGCATTACATAATAAAAAGTTAAACTTCTGATGAACCTCATTAGCTCTCTCATAGACTGTTCACTTTCGCTTAACTTGTTTGATCAGTTTTTATACTACTTTATTCTTGGTCACTTTAGAAGACTGGGCCAAACCCTCAGACTGTGAATTCTAGCATAGCTGCACTGAAACTGCGGGAGCAGTATCAGGAACAGTAAATGTCTGTTGCAAAGCTGGCTGCAGTTACTTTTCAGGGGAAAATGGTTTCTTGAACCATTTAATTAAATACTGGCTTTGGACTAATCCAAAATTTTGTTATGCATGTTTTTTCTTATAAACTTGATTATTCACAGTTCAAAACCCAGTCACCATGGACAATGAGTTAGTTACAAAGACTGAATGCCTGAATCGCTTCGAAGTACTGCCTTTCTTTTTCAAAAAAGTACCTGGGTGTATGATGCCAGCAAGCTGGAATATCCTTACCTGACTGAGTACCCAGATGCTGTGCAGTGTAAAACAGGATACCGTCTGGCGACAGAGGCTGAAACTGTAGTTTGATATGGGTCTTATGCCGGATATAAAAGGGTGCAAATGACATCCATGACGATTCATTACTTCTGAAAGATGGATCACTAATGGAAATATCTGAAAAATACAAGAGGAAAAGTCCTCTGAAAGATGTTTTGAGAGGACTGCATGATTATGGCACCAGTTGTCTACAGTTATTTTGTATAGTTCATAAATGCTCAACATAATACTTCCAATTCTTCCCTTTCCGCAGACTAAAAATAACCTAGATACAGAATAAAACTTAAATAATAGCAAATCAATGCCATTTTGTATCTGTGTGCCTTATTTTCATTAACAATCAAGCCCGTAGTTGTAATCCAAAATAAGTGTGATCTTGTTAGTGTTCATTTTCAAATAAGTCTAACTGTAAATTTTACATTGCTTAAAAATTCAAATGCAAAATACTCTTGCAAGAGTCAGAATAAACATTTCTTCCTTCATCATACAGATGAAAACCTTAGTGGAGGATTTTTTAATGAACTGCTTTGTGTGTCATAAGAATGTACATTTTAAGTGGAATGTGTTCATTAATTGCCGCTGAAATTTGTTTTTAGGATAACCGTACTGAGATGCTTGGTAATTCAAATTGTCCTGTCTTACACTGAAGTGGAACGCTTTCACACAGTTACAGCAAACATGCAGTGTACACTTCTGAGCTATACGCAACTTCGTCATCCTGTCTTACCACTTCTCTCAGTGCTGATTGTTCATATACCCCTAAAAACTGGGCCAGTTAAACTTCCTTCAGCCAACTGATTAATGTTTGTATTTTTCTGTGCTGTTTATGTCACTTGAAACTGTTTCCAATTTTCCCCACTATAACAACATTCCATATTTGAGATATAATTATATTGGTTATTAGCTAATTCATTATCATGTAGTTGTTAGTTTTCTGTATTTGTGGGTTCACGGGAATAAGTCAAGCTATTTAGATGTGCAGGGTACATCTAAACCTAGGTGTGATAAGCCCTTTTTACTACTTAATCAACAGCAGCACTAAGTACCTGACAGTAAGCGCTGCTGTTTCTGTTCTGAGAGGCCAACATCTTTCTTCATTTTGGTGCTCCCAATTTCACAGCTTTATAGTAACTCGCTTTTAGTCAAATATACCTTCAAGATGTCCTCGTAGTGCATTCCTGGGCAACCCTCTGCTATCTTACCACACTCAGGTTTTCTGCGTAGTGTCTGCTTGTGCATCCACTTGCCATCCAGTTGCACCCTGGGTTGCCCGTTGCAGACGGGCCTTAGTTATTAGACTGGTATACAGTCAGCAAGCTGCAGGACTTTGTAATTTGCCTCTCTGTCTCACTACCTCTCTCAGAATAGGGCTACAGATGTTCCTGGTGGACTACGCCCAGCAGACAGACGCACCATTATACAGGCTCCGGATCTCTCACCTGTTGCCAGCATAATGACTTGAGGATGCCTCTTGAATGGGTAGCAACGATACAGCTGGCCTTTTTGTTCAGCTCCCCCACTAGATTACAGTTAGTACTTCTGAGGAAGGTGTATGGATTTCACCTCACAAATTCCCAGAAAGTCTAAAAGTAAGTTTTAATCTCTGGAGTATCAGTTATAATGGATTTATGAAATGGTTGAGTGATCAGAATCAGGCTTTTGATGAGCTGTTATTCAACCTATGTATATATTCTCATGCAAACACATTACATTCACAAATCACTCTTATCCTAAGCATCATAATAGCTGTTAGGATATCAAGGCTAGGCAGTGTTTGTAGTAATATATGACATAATGTCAGAAATGTGAGGTTCCCGGCATCTATACTTAAAAGCTGACAGAAACAAAAATGGTTTTAAGAGTAGCAATTACCCTGGAAGATGAATAGTAATAAAACTCACTAAGCAGATTAGGTGATGTAATTTATATCACTAAAACTTATAAACGTCATCGGGTACAAAAGACAAAATAATGGTTAGTAAGTTTCATATGGATTTTTAGATGCTTGTATTTTTTTCAGTAGGTAAGAGACAATGTTCTCCATTAGTAGGTAAAGACGTAATCCCTTTACAGATGTCTTCGTATTTAAAAATCAATCAGAAATAATAATTCATTTTGTACTTAGGCATTTTTGCTTTATGCATCATTTGGAAGTCAGTCTTCTCTGACCAAATTTTTGCACAGCGAGACTTACATATGGAGGATCTGTGCCACAGCGGTCAATCTTGTATTAAAACATGCTGCTGCTTAAAAGGTCATACCGGGTGAAGTGTACAATGAGGCGTCCGAAAGACTTCATGTCAGGTTCAGTTTCACTTTGTCAATGTAATGTAGTGAGTTAATTCTTTACTGCTTATGAAGGAAGCATGGACAATGACTAGCATGAAAGCAAAATGTTCAGCTGCAGCAGGATTGAAATGCTACACTACTTATCATTGGAAGGTATATGAGAGGAAGATTGCTGTGATAAAAAGCCTTGGAGCAGAGAGAGAGGGCAAGGATGAAAAAAGGTGATTTTATAGTATCACTCAGAGAATGAATTAAATCCATGGCTTTACATTACCAACAGAGTATTAAAAAATAACACTCAGATCTTCAGCAGCAGATGTCAAGAATGCTTTAGAAAGGAGGTATTATCCTGATTTATAGATATAAAATAAAATACTCTATTTAATATACCGCATTCTGAAACTTCCAAGATACAAATATTTTATTCCCATTTTGCTAAAAAAGTGGGTTTATTCCCAATAAATATATCTGAACAATGTCAGAAAACAACATATTTTGCTACAATGCAGCACGACTAACTACAGGATATACTAGAATGACTTCTAATTTGCTTGTAAATTTTCTGTAGAACCTGTAAGTATTGACTATATGCATGGGAGAGATCTAACCCGACCGGTACATGGAAACGTGCACCCGTATCTCAGAACAGAATGCTTCACCTCTACTGCAGTGCACAGAGATCATTGGTATAAAACTTCATTTTTGCGAAATTGCTTCTATAGATAGACAAACTTTTAAGGTGAAGAATAAGACAGTTTAAGCTTTTCAATTTGCTTTTATGGCAGGCATATGCAAAACTAACTTGTCATGTCAAATGCTGATGTACTTTACTGTTGTTTTCTTGTCAACAACCTTTTTTTTCCCCACCTAAGATAAGAAAATAAGAAGCTTAGCTAAACTTGCACAAGACAGTTCCTGTATTGCATATGCTTACTCCAGAGAAACTGTTTGCTAAAGCAAATGAGATGAATAGATGCCTTTGCCAATCGTATAAGCAAAATTTGTAGGACCTGTGCTGTGTAACTACTACATTACTCACTAGGGCACTCAGCACCGTGGTGCATTGTAAGCACAACAGGCATTTAAGCAAACATTTCTGTTCTGTATCTGATTAATGACTCACTTTTCTAAGCTGAGTACTAGTAGCTGATGAAGCTATGCATTTCTAAATGATACCAAGAGAAATTGTAAATCCCTTTAGACCAGTTAGAGCTATGGGAACACAAAGTTCCTGCAAGTACTATTGCTGAAGTATGCTTTTCTTTCCCTCTACTATGCATTAACACCTTTCAGGTTCCCCCTGCTATCCTCATTTGATCAGCCCTGTAATGCTCACACATCCTATTCAATTACTGTTATGAACAAGCCTTTCTAGGTTACAGCTCAATTCCCACCACTGAAGCAGAAGTGCTTGTATACATCCCAGTCTACATTTTGATGGCATTACATTTTGATAGTTTCCTCAAGCAGCTGGTTGCCTCAAAACGTTCAGCAAGCCCATTTTGCTATTCAGCACGTCAAGGAAACTTGCAGTGGAAAAGTAAAACAGTCAACATGAAAAAACCGAGCTCAAACTCCAATATGGAAGCACAGAGGCTGTGGAAGCAGGGATGGGCTACTCTGCAGGAATACAGAACCAGCACCCAAGTCAAACAGGGATGGAGTTAGGCGTCAAAATTCAGCAGGGGTTGAAGCTGGCAAAGCATGTGAAGGGAAACAAGAAGGGCTCCCAACAAGAAAGCTAAGGGAAGTGTGAGGCCACTCCTCAAAGGAGTGGGGACCTAGTGACAAGGGACATGGAAAAAGCCAAAATATTCAAAGTCTCCTCTGGCTCATTTTTTACTTGGTAAAGCCTGATCAAGCTTCCGAAGTCCCTGACTCTGGTAGCTGAGCTTGGAGAAGTGAAACATTAGCTATGTCAGAGGAAGAATTGGGAGCATATCAGCCAGTCAGATGTACATGTGGGCAGGGCACCAGCCAGGATGCATCCCCAAGTGCTGAGGGAGATGGCCAATATCGCCATGAGGCTGCTCGCTATCAATAAACTCTGAAAGGTCATGGAGATCACAGGAAGTTCCTGATGACTGGAGGAAGGCAAACCACCATGGTTTGGATGGTTGGGTCAGTCTGTGATGCTAACTAGCTGTATCAGTTTGCTTTTCTTCTCTTAAACTCTTTTTGCAACTAAATAGATCAAGCAAGATTTTTCATAGAGCTCTGTCACTTATCACCATAGATCTACTGTCCTGACCGCAAGCCATAAGTTGGTCTCAGTATTTGTTTCATTTTGGTGGTGTTAGAAGCCAGGCTTACTGTCACAGAATCATAGAATCGTTTAGGTTGGAAAAAACCTTTAAGATCATCAAGTCCAACCGCTAGCCTAACACTGCCATCCCACCACTAAACCATGTCCCTAAGCACCTCGTCTAACCATCTTTTAAATACCTCCAGAGATGGGGACTCAACCACTTCCCTCAGCAGCCCGTTCCAGTGCTTGACAACCCTTTTGGTGAAAAATTTTTTCCTGATGTCCAATCTGGAGCAACTTGAAGCCATTTACCCTCATCTTATCGCCCACTACCTGGGAGAAGAGACCAACACCCACCTCGCTACACCCTCCTGTCAGGCAGTTATAGAGGGCAATCAGGTCTCCCCTCAGCCTCCTCTTCTCCAGACTAAATAACCCCAGTTCCCTCAGACGCTCCTCAGAGGACTTGTGCTCCAGACCCCTCACCAGCTTGGTTGCTCTCCTCTGGACATGTTCCAGCAATGCAACATCTTTCTTGTAGTGAGGGGCCCAAAAATGAGCACAGTATTCGAGGTGCGGCCTCACCAGTGCCGAGTACAGAGGCACGATCGCTTCCCTGCTCCTGCTGGCCACACTATTCCTGATACAAGCCAGGATGCCATTGGCCTTCTTGGCCACCTGGGCACGCTGCTGGCTCATATTCAGCTGGCTGTCAACCAGTACCCCCAGGTCAGGGCGCAGTGAAGGCTGGGAGCCAGGGGCCAGGAGTGCTATAACATAGCTGCCATGGCAGGGTCTTCTCCAGCCAGGGCCCTGCCTGGAGTGAGGGGAGCAGGATGGCCCCAGGGGGAGCAGCCCAGTCCACTCCAGAGGCCAGATCACCAGGCAGTTCCACAGTGGTGAGGCAGGTGTTACGGTCAAGCCTGAAAGTCAGTCTGTGGGTCAGAGCCCAGGACCAGGTCAACACAGCCAGGCAAGTGCAGCGCAGTGAGGGGTCAAGGGCAGGAGCCTCTGTTTAAAAGCTGCTCCTGAGCAGTGCAGGAGGAAGCTCCTGCTGGGGCTTCTCAGCAGAGCTGTCTTTGAGACCAGACACCAGCCCCACCTCTAGGCTGGCTCTAAAACCAAGCAGACAAACCCTCAGGAAGCAGCAGGAGGACACGCTCAGGGCCCTGGCACTCACAGTGCAACTCAAGCAGTTCATTAGCAATAAACACCTGTCTGAAAGCTTTAAGCTCCACAGTCAGAAATTTTCAGTGGCTTAATTCCTTCACACAGAGAGAGCGAGCTGCTCCACCAGTTGCTTTTTTCACTTTGGAAAACAGTGACAAATATGGCTGTATGGAAATCTTCATCTGAAGATGCAATTTGCTTAAGGTTGTAGTTCAATAGTTGAAAGATTACTGATACTGCATGAGCATTTTTTCCTTTTTTCTGTGTAAATATTTGGAAAAACTGAAAAAAAAATTCACCTTCTCTAAATGGACATGTATTTTTCTGTTGAATTATCACTTTTTATGTCATCTTTGAAGAGCTGACTTTTCATAAGTTATAAGCTAATTCACGTATAGCAAAAAATAGTATAGTTCAACTTCCATTTTTAGTGCAGTAACAAGTAGAGCATGTTAACAAAAGTATCGATTATTAACACAACTCAAATACAACAGTTAGAACAACGTACTCATGAAAGCTGTAATTTTGCTGAACCTGCAGCCATTAGTAATCCTTGCTGCCCCTGAAGAGGACAGACTGAGGCAATCGTTATTCTGAGCAATGCTGGAACAAAAGATTGCAATTTTGCAAGTGAAGTCTACAGTTCTGTTCGGTTTTGTTGCAGTGAAGTTATAATCTCTACTGTTAGCTAATTAGAGACCTAATTAGCTAAGAAGTAACATCTAGGAGCATATGGCTAAATCCCTAAAGAGATTTCTGGCTTTCCAAAGCCTAAAATAGCTATTGCTAGCCAAAGTCAAAACAGTAGACCTCAGTCTTTCAGTATGACACATATTAAGAGATGAGTGCCTAAGAATACGCAATGTGTGCCAGCAAATTGTACTGGGAGAGGCTATGAAACCACAGTACTAGGAAATCAATTGGATCAGATTCTCCTGCATCTGAGGATATGGATATTATAGCCAGGATATGGATTATATCTAGTTCTTCTGTCCAAATAATATTTCAGTGAACAAAAATTTCCTAGAAGAGATTAGGCAATAGAGGAAAAAAAGAAAACCTTACATACCCGATCTCTCAGTGGTTACATTCTTTGAGGATATGACAGATGTGGGTTCAAGTATTTCCATCATGATAGTGAAAGTGAATGCTTAATCACTAGGCAATTAGGAAAATGTGTTACAAACAAAAGCTACAAATGTTTAATCCATGCCTGGCTTTGCCAGTAAACTTAATCTAGGTACTAAAGTGCTCTGAAGATGCTTTCGAGATAAAAACAGCAAGAAGAAGCACCCAGTCTGAGATTCTCTCACTGGGACCATTTCTGCACTGGAAGCCTTCAGCTTGCCTAAGACTAGGGCATTGAGAGGAACTGTGAGTATCTCAGTGCAACTTGATAAAACAATTGGTAAAGAATTAAGTATCTAAAGATTTGTTAATCTCATTTCAAATTGAGATCTTCACTTATATAGCTTGGACTGGCTTTACTCTGACAGCAGTACAAGCATGCTTTGAGGAGGACTGGACTACAAGAAAGCTGGCATTCTGCATAGTATTGATGAGTAATTAAGTCAGGGAAATAGATGACTATAAAATTGGAGGGATTAATTTTGGCATTAATACACTTACATTTAGCTGTCTACACATTATTTGTAGGCATGAAAATACCCATATGGTCAACTGTGATGTAAGACAGGATTCAGTTGCTTAAACGTGTTTGTCACTTGCCACTGAGATGTTTTAGCGTACCCAGGCCATCCACATGGGCCTGGCTGGTATAACAGTGAACACAGGACCTGCTACGTGTGAGGCACCATGTAGCCAGGTTTTATTTTCAGGCAACTTTTAATTAAAAAGCAATTTTAAGCATTGCTATGCAACACAGTCAACAGATCTCAAAAGAGATCTGAAGTAGCCTCCTCCAAGCCTCCATTCAATTTCTTAGATGTAGGCACCTACTGTTATTTTTTTCACAGCCTCTATTGCCTTACCTTCATGTGCCATTCCAGACAGGCACAGGTGTCCAACAGGTCCTGTTTTGATCCCTGTCTGGATGCTTTTGGATAAGAGCTGGAATGCCAGGGCATCTCAAACAGCACGAAGCATCTACATTTAGAAAAGCTTCTTACTAGCTACATAGCTTCACTGTCTCTGTTGATGAGATGTTCATTAACCATAATGGGAACTTATATATTGAATTCACATGTAGATACTTAAATCTAGGTGCCTTGCCTTTAAAACCAGTTCCTACCCCTGACACAGTTTGTAACTCTGAACACCTTCACAAACTAAGGTGACTAGCATATTTTCATTCATTCATTTCATTCATTCATCATTCATGCTCATAGTCTGAAAATAATTCCAGAGCCATCCTGCTGAGTGTTAGTTAGCTGCCTGTATCTTGTTCTTATTCAACTGGGTAACTGGAGGGAATGATAAGTGTGTGACCGAATTTTTATTGGGACATTGCATCACTCATGGCTGACTTGGTATGGAGGGCATTACAGTTGTACTGCATATCAATGGTTTCATTTGCTATGCATGACTTCCACTTGAATTTATATATGATTAATCCATGGCATGTATTTAAGTAGGCAACTCACTTTATTCTACTTGACATTTTAAATTATTCAGAGAAATACTGCAAATGCATATTTTCTCGTGCCTATCATGAATATTAAGTTTACTGGACTGCTACTGATAAATCTGAAAGTTTATATTTTAGGTAAAACTTTAACAGCACCTTTTATCCTTATAAGAGATAAATGCTATAGCTACTATTTAAAGATTTTCCTATGTTGCCACAATGTTTCAAAAAATAACAGTGGAAACAGAAAGCTTGATGGGACCGCATTGCTTAAATAACTAAGAGAACACAACAGTCACTGTGACTCAAAACAACAAGCTAAGAAGTGCCTGCAGTTGTCCTTTAAATGGTCAAACATAGAAACAAAAGTTTCCAGATAACAACTATGAAATTGTTTGTGCATTAAGCCAGCAAGTCTAACTGCATGGTTGGATAAATCCAACATATGTGTGCATACATGTATGTGTGCTTGAGTGTTTGTACATAAGGTGTCTGGCCATGTAAAAGTCTTGAGCTAAATCATACTGCAAATTGGTTTGTCTTACACTAGCAGTCAAAATACGTCAAGTAGCGTTCTAGACTATGTAGAAAGAAAAAGGTCTTTATAGTAAAAATTATTCCAAACGTCAGTTTCTTCCATTTTTCTTTCATTCATCCATCACGACTATGAAGCTGGATTAAATAGTTACAGAATGGGGGTAGGGCTGGGGTGGGGGCGTTTGTCAGTTTATCAGGTATTTTCAAAATTTTGCTGAATTTTTGTATCAGAATAATGGAATTCGACAGCAGAATAATATCTAGAAAGTTGATTGAACTGATAAACATGGCCAAAGGAAGTTGTTTGCCATTTGTTCATCAAAGAAATGGCTTCACTGATTGACAAGTATCTCATTAAACCAAGGATAGAACAATGAAAAGCTGTATACATTTCCTTTCCTTTCTTCAAGAGCTGTATTCTGACAGGCAGTATTTGTAGCTATGGAATTCAGAGACTAATATATAGCTGAAGAAATCTATTTATTAACTCATTTCTTTGTAAAAAGGGCAGTAGCATTCCATTATGATGTTTTGAAGTCAAGAAAAAATTATTTTAATAGATTTTATGAAAGTATGTCGTACTAACTAATCCTGCTAAAAAAGAAAACTGCTGAATAATTTAAAATTTATAAAAATATTGTGATGAAAACCTTACTTATTTTAGCCACTGGCAATTCTTCTCCAATACTGCCATCTATAGAATCTTTCAAATATTACAGTGCTGTCGCCTTAAATGGGAACATTATTAGGTCTGTGAATTAACTAATCTGAAATTACAGGTCTTCTTCATTCCTCTGCAAAATGGAGTAAATTATCTAGGACATAAATTTCATATGCTTAGTATCTAGAGGAATTCTAGCTTATGTGGAAATACACCTCAGTGTTTAACAGAAATGTCAGGGGAACGTCATTGACTCCAAATTATTTTTGCTCAAGTGTTTCACTGCCTTAAGTGATACTGTTTATGTCAAGATGAGAGACTTGATTTCCTCCATTAAAACAAATGACAAGAAAAAAAATGATACGCCACAAACGTTTGGATGCTAGAAGACTACTTCAGGGAGGTGCTATATATAGTTGCTGGGTTAAACTTTTCTCTAAACCTTCATTATTGGCCACTGCTAGAGACAGGATTACCAGCCTCACACAGGACCTCTGTTCTTATGAAAGGAATAAGCTGCTAAGATACAATTTAGTAGAGAATAGAATTTCACACAGTCATTATGGATAACATGTCTGTATTTTAAATGTTAACATCTCTTAATAATTACCAGTTATGAAAAAGATATTGTGTTCACATACATAATAATGATGCCCTGTAAATCAAACTTTCTGCAGCAAAAGGGTTTTAGACTGTTGCTTCTTCCCCAGGAAGAATCACCCTTGACATTTGATGTTGGCCACTTTTTCTTGCACTAGTAATCACAATGAAGCCAATTGGTCTACTGTATACTTGCAGGAGAGCTGAAACAACCAGGTCCTTACAGATTTCTTCCTCTTCAGAAACCCTTTGAGATATCTAATGACAAAGGAACTCATTGGGCCAAATGGAATAAGCTGGAATTTGGTGTTCAAAGCAGTAGACTCTCCCAGACAAAGTGCTGGGATCTGGAGCTTCTTGTTAGTTTTCAGCATTGTATGTTAATGAAATAACTAGACTAAATTACATGTTGCTCTGGGCTGAAGCTTCACTTCTTAATCAGAAGACAATTTAGAGTTGTCTGGTACTTCAGTCGCAAACTTTGAGTCAAATGAAGAAAAGATTTTGTTAACATCATATTTTGGTGTCCTGGAGAACGTGACTACTTTTAAAAAAAACCCCTACAGTTTATTTTATTGTTAAGGGAATGCTAACTAAGAATTAGCACTGTGCCAGATCTTAGCAATGTTTGGTTGCCACTTATGCATTTCAGGATTTGGGCTGGTTCTCCTGTGTTACTGTTATAGTTGTGACCTTTCAAACCAGTGGAACAGAATTATCTGTTTTTTCGTGTGTCATGAACAGTCTTAGAAGTAGTCTGAGTCCGGATGGCAATGTTAAGACTAAGGAAAAAAACTCCTGCATAAATCTTCCATTTCCTTCACATTTCATTACAACCACTTTTATTTCTGGCAGTATGAATTAATATTTTTTTGTTTGTTTACATCAGTATTACCTTTAGAAACCTAAACCACTTGAAGAACCATCCTGTCTTATAAGTGTTAACAGGTTCAGACAACACATTACACCCAAGAAGTGGAGCTTTAAATTATTCTAGAACTAATGTATTACTCTGCCTTGCCCGACATGTCTTTGTTCCTTGGACCTCTTCAGATCTAACTTCCAACCCTATCCTCTCTCCCTAGTGCTCCTTATGAATGCTTGCCTTTCCAAAGCAGGTCTTAAATTTCACAGGCATCTTCCTACTGTACTTCAGTCACCAGTGTGCTGCCTACCTGCTAAACCTCTTGATCTTTCTCCTAGAAAAGCAAGTCCTGGCACTTGCTTTGGCAGGTTGAAATATGCAATGAAATGTTTGCTCTCAGAGTGTCAGACCAAAAAATACCTGTCTACCACCTGCTGAATATTAATTGATAATGTACAGCCTATAGGAAATACAGGGTAATTGAAACTGCTACCCTCTCTTCATCAAGTGGGTTGATTTCTTCTAAATGAATCTAAAATATATGATTTAATACACATCTTACTGCAACCTCCTGAGAATATTGCTCAGAATTTGCACTTTGGCAATGAGGATGGTGAGAGTGAACCAAGTAAGCACTGTGAATTTCAGGCCATATGAGCCATTAAAACTATGTTCTTTAACTGATCTTGCTGTCCCTGGCTTTACTCTTGTTATAACTTAGTTTTCCAAATCCTGAACACTTGTTAGTGCAGCTTTGACTTCTAAAGCTTAACCATAAAGTACCATATCTCTGTGCTGCCAGTCATTGCACCCTTGGTGGGTCAGGTCGCTGCTTTAAGCAGGACACATCATGTTACTCTTTAAGAACAGAACAGTTACATCCTCATCTGCACATATCCTTTCATCTCTCATGTATATAGTTCATAAAGAACCACAGACATTTTTAGTGATTGCTAGGCAATTTAGTGCTTGATTATTGAGAGTTCACAGTTAAGTACCCTTAACATCTGTGGTCAGAGTACTCTTCCTTATTATTGTGGTTCTACCCCTACTGCCCCATTTACTCACTTCACCTGACTTGTTCTCGTGCAACTCAGACTGTTGTACTGTATTTGCCAGTTGCTATAATTCGGTAAAGCCCTATTTGTTCTTACTCTTTGTTATTCTCCTCTGCTTTCTTGCCTCATAAATCTCTTCTGTCTTTTTCTCACACTTTTTTCTCTCTTTCTTGCACATTCATTAGTCTCCATCATTTAATTTCCCTTTGTTCTATCCTGGTCCCTTAGGCTGTTCATTGCTCTCTGTCTCTTTTTCTTTTGGCTCCAATAACCACCATCAATCCAAAGATGAGATATTCAATCTTGATAAGCAGCTGTTTTTTAGCAATTTGCCATCCACTAAAAGTGTAAACTGCGCTTTGAAAAATCTCATGATAATTCATTATTCTGCCAGAGTAAGGTGAAATGCAGGGCAAAGTGTTTGGTCAGGACCCATAGTCCCTATTCATAAAAAGAAAGCTTTTAAATAAAACAGAGAGAAACCCTCTAATGTGTTTACCAGGTGGAGGTGGATGACAATCTACAAGAAACACAATTTTCTGTTGCTCAGATATAAGCTATTTGTACTGGTAACAATGGTTATCACAAGAAGATCCAAATCTATTCTGAAACTAGAACACAGGAGTGTTTACCTGATTAATTACCTGCTTTATGTATAGCACATATCCTGTTGATCAGTGTCCTGAATCCAGATGGCATTGCTTTTGAAAATCTCACTGGAAATGTGAATTCAAAGTTGAAAAGTTCACATAAAGAGCCCTGAAAAGCTGTTGCAGCATAGGCAATAGAGCAAGCACATTCTTAAATGGAATAAGGAATTTAACAGTGACTTTCCAGAAGCTATATTCTCTTTGATTTGAGCCTACCAATTGTAAGTGCTTTCTGTAATAGGATTTTAAAACTGCATCCATCTATAGGGTGAGGACTGCAAATCAGGTCAAATGCAGTTCAGCTTGTCAGTTTTGTGCTTGAAACTTGCTCTGTAGGCACAACAAGGGAGGTTGGATCTTGGCAGACAGTCTGAAAAGGGAGCTATTTAACAGTAACTGGAGTTCTCCAAAAGATGTGAAGAGAGCTTGTCGAAGGAAAAACATGAGCTTGTACAATATTTACTTGAATCTAAGGGCTGCAGAATAAGGAGTGCAGACTGTACTACATCCCTTGCACACAGAGGCACTTCAGACACTTAAAGGAAAAGTCCCTGAGCTTGTAGCACCTCTGTATCCACATTGTTGAATATTCATTTGTGCGATCTCTCAGAGAGGAAAACAGATAAAGGATTCCTACACATGAGGGTAAGAAATGCAAAACCGGCAAACTGAGGACGTATTTTGAGGGTGACATGTTGGAAGAAAACCAGGGAGAACAGATATTTGAAGATTATTACAGTGATGTTTGCATCTTTTATCATCACCCTCAGTGCATCCCTACCCAATAGCCAGTATAAATAGGGTATAAATGTATTGTATAAGGTCCCAGATGCTTCCTACTTCTGAAGGGTACTCAGAAGTGTACTGCTGAGCTCTTAAGTGTATTTCTCAATATACTTCATTACGGTGAGCCTGGGAATTGAACTAAGCACTGTGACACTGGTCTGCAATGCTTCCTGTCCCCTCGATAGCTGACAATGCTGCGCTGCCCCTGAATTTGGTTGAATCATTTGAAAAAACTGAAGGAACAAACGGTGTGAAAAATAAAGCAGAGTCAGGAAACAGCATCTAACAATTCATAGCTTTAAATTACTTCATTTTTCTAACAGAAAGAAGCACCACTTAAATAAAATCTATTTTGTAATTTGTGTCTCTATGTCACATTTCATTGATATACTACAAAATACTGTGGGTTCGTACAGTTCAACATACCTTGTTCGCAATAGGTACCGGTTGTTCCAAGAGGGCAGTGACAAGCGTAGCCAGTAGGCAGCGGCACACAGGTACTGCCTTGCTTACACAGGTGTGGAGGATCGTGCTCTGGTTCACAAACTGACACTGTTTCTGTGCAAAATGCACCTTTCCATCCAGTGACGCAGTCACAGCTCCGGTGGGTAAGGAAGAGAAAGGAAAGAATGCAACATTATTACCAAGAGAAATCAACATTTCAGAAGCGATGTAATCAAGATGTTCAAGCTTGCATACCTATATTTAGTCACCTGATCCAAAATGGTTAAGAGAAAAATTTAGTAAGAGTTTCTCATTTAATTTTTTGAAATGTTTATTTTATCGTAAAAAAAAAATGTACTTAACAAGAAACATTTTATTCTGAATCTTAGCATTACAATATTAGCAACTGCAAAATAAAAAAAAAGCTTGTGGCTGTATTGTGTTTTGCTCTACACATAACACAAAAAAGCCTTGGCTTCATAAACTAGGAGTCATCAAAGTGGAAATTAAAAGGGAAAGGAAAGCAGTGAAGAGCAGCCATAAAAATAAAACCAGGTATCAGCATAAGGGAACTGCTATTTTCCAAATTTTAGCTACTAAAACTAACCTGTTAATTTAAAATTAGTATGAATTCTACAGAAATTGTTAAATACAGAATGCACTTGGCTTTGATATTAAAAATGCCCTCCTTACTAAGAAGAAAGGTTTCAAAATAGTTAAAGTGAAATCTGTTAGACCTATTTGTATTCTAGAATTTAGTGACACTTTACGATAAAAAAGTTGTTCCCCTGAAGAAAAGCACTTACTGATTTTTTTTCCTGGGAGTTTTAGCTCTCAAGACCAAGAACGAAACCTCATATATTTTTGTATATGTGCAAAATCTTGAATTTTTCTTCAAACTCACTGAGCTACACTTTCTCCATTAATCAGCCCACTGTTTCTTGACAAAACATAATGAGGAGTCTGTGAAACTATGCTGTTTTACCAAACCTTCAGATCAGACAACAACATGTAAACAAAGCACAGCCAACAAGCCCTTCAGAGTGATAAACAGCTATTTGGAATGAAGGGGAAAAGAGGACTGGACCTTGCAAAAGCAGAAGCACCTCAATTCATCAAAGTCAGCATCAGAATGCTTTCTGTCTCAGCTATAAATGTTATGCTTTGATGCATGAAAGCTACTGAGAAGGGGAAGTAATTTAACTCCCTGAGTGGCAGAAATGTCCATTTCTTGTGCAGTGAAGCAGAGTGTTTGGAGCCGAAGCTACTGCTGTTAGGCAGTGTACATGAAGGTTCTTCCCCTTTCCCTTGCTTGTATCTGCGTATGTCTGTTTAAGTTTCTTTTCATTCTTGTCTTTTAGAACCTAATAAAAGTTAGGCTTTGCTAATCAATGGTGATCCAGCTGAAAGAGTCAGGGGAACTGGAGCACTATCCATCCCACAAACCAATACATGCATGACTCTAATGATGAGGTGCTGCATTCAGTTGCCTCAACACAGGTATTTAGTGCCATCTTATATGCCACAGTGCATCTGAGAGATCTGTGTGAAAATAGCAGATAGGACAGAAGAACTGCAGAAGACTTGTCCTCTTCTGGACATCCTGTGAAGAATGGGAAAGGTATTCCAGGATCTGTGCCATTAGAATGCCAGTGTTCAGACAACTGGAAAGGCCTGAACCTCCACTGACTGTGATAGGGATAAGGGAACTGCTATTATCTTACACATTTAGGTCACCCAGAGACACTAAGTTTATGTGTCTTAGGAGCTAAATCTCACTGCAAGATACTTTCCTTTTTTCATGGGTTTTGAAGAACATGGATTAAATTGATTCTTCTACACTCCAACTTTTGAGTTTCTCAAGAGCAACTGCCAAAATGCCTCTTATTTTTTCTATAGCATATTTTTAGGTGGAGAAAGGATAGGAAGGCTTTCATATACAACTTTGGTAGTGTGTCTGAGAAGAAACTGGATAATCTTGAATCCCTTAGTTTTGCAAAGGGCTCTTAATAGGGTGCACTTCACAGCATATACATGGCAAAGTCAGCCAGTTCAAGAAGCAAGAACTCTCAAATTCACAGCTCTCAGAGAAACACAATGAAAGATTAATTTTAATTCTGGAAATTTCAGATACCACTTCAAATTCTGTAATACTTTTATTTAGGAAGTTAAAGTATGGTTTAATTTAATGGTTTTTTTTCTTTTTCTTTTTTGTTTTTTTTTGTCAAATGCTCAACAGTGTCATGCAATGTTCACAGAATGGCTTTCCAGGCTTGAAGTCCCTTACCAAAGCCAAACTGAGTTCTCAAATAAGTAACAGTTTCCACATAAGGAAGGACAACAAGTTTATGTCACTGTTGATTATAGACCAATCCCTGAAATTTCTTTATAAATATCCAGGCAACATTTAAAAAAAATAATTAGAAATATTTTTATTTTATAAGCTATGTAAGCAATACATCTGCATGTTACTACAGAAAATCCTAATCAAACCAGAAGCATTTCTTGAACCTTACAGGGAAAAACCTAAAGGTCCTAAAGGATTATTCTGAAGGAATTGGAAAGTTTACTTACATCCAACATGGTTTCCTAAACTAAACAAAGAGCATTCTTACATTCAACGTAAAAAATATCATCTCTAAAATGTCACGTTGAGTGCTAACAAACCTGCAACTTCCTACAGTTATGCAAATGTAGTGTCAAATCAAACAGGCAGTTTACAGCAGTAAAGGAGGGAGTCAGCCCTGCAAATTCAGACACCTGAACTTTGGTGTCTACACGTGAAACAGGAATATACTTAATGGACATCAGAGGGTCAATTAATTGACCTAATAATTTAGTCCACTGAGACCAGGCAGATGTCTAGTGATATCTGAAACTTCCTGGGGTATTTCACCTAGTCTCCAACTACTATTCCAGAAGGTATTGTCACATTTGTCACCATCATATGTGTATCTCAGATACTGCAGGTTGTCTCAAATTCATAATGGCCACATCAGGCTATCCAAAATGCTGCAGATCTCTAGATATATTTCTGAAATTTGTACTGTATTGGAACTGAAAGATGCTGAACAATGGAGGAGGTCTCTGAATAAAAGTGGCTTTAAATTCAGGCAGTAGAAAATGAGAGCATTAATGAAAACCAGTCAATCTTCAGGCTAGGAGGTAAAAATGGAGTCTGAAGAAATTAAGACTGGAAGGAAATTAACTATATTTAAACAAAGAGAACAATGGAATGTGTGTCCTATTAAATAAGCCAAATTGGATTACAATTTTTAGACAGCAAATCCACCCCCAAAAGTAGAAACTCTTTTTGATCTAAACCACAACAATTAAATAGTTTCCCTTACAAACTACAAAAATATGTTCTTGCATTAATGATTGGTTTCATCTTTGCACTGAAAATTGGTTCTAATCATGTCTAACCTAGTAATTAAACTACAGCAGCTCATTTTATGAGGCATCCCTCTACCATATAGGGGTATGATTTAATTTCCTAAGCCTAAGTGGCTAGTGCTATTTGAAAGCTATAGAGGACTGAGAAATCCACCTGAGGCTTGGAGGTATGACAGAAAGCTTATGCAAGTCCTAAGTTCTTCTGAAGCAGTCGCTGAAAGCCAAATGGTTTACCCAGGGGTATCTAAAGTGATATTACGTGCTTGCATTTAGCAAACTAAATCCTGTCTGATGTTCTGCTCAAAGTGCACACAAGATATACTTTTCTTTTACTTCAGCAACAAGCAATAGCCATAACACATCATAGCCAACCTTGTTATATGTAATTTTCTATTGTGTATGATTCTGGGCTATAAATAAAATAATGGAGGATATCATTGTCCCTTGAACATAAAATTCTTCATTTTATTATTAAAATATTTCCTCTCTATTTTGTTAAAACATAGTAATTGTGCTCTGTTGCTGGCCCAAATATAAAGTTTAATGCTGTATATTTCTGCTTCTATTTAAATCAAAGCATTATCCCTATAGCAACTGACTCTACAGCTTAATGGTACTGCACACTTTCTGGCAGGGTGGTGAAAGCAAGACATAAAAATAGCTCAAAACAGCAATGAAAACCTCTGGAGATATCTCATTTCGGGAGAAAAAATATTTGAACACAAATCCAGTTCCCTGAAGGACCCTGCTCTTCAAAGGAACACAAATGATTCGAAAACAGAAATAAGTTCCCTCTGAGAAAATTTGAGACAGTATTGACAGCTACCGTACATTGACAAAAATGATATGCATGCTACCTGCACACGTCTTTGGCAATATTTCACTTTTCCTGTGAGAGGAAAAAGTGGCTATTACAGGTACATGTATGCATATATACATAGTTTGTGAAGACCTAGCTGTCCTGAAATATGAGGAGACGAATATAATTCAGTAGTAGGCCACTACAAATTAAAAACAAACAAACAATCAAAACCCAGAAAAAACAAGTTACACCCCCCTACCCCATTTTGTAACAGTCCCTAAACAAATCTGCAATACAAATTATGAAACTATAATGATGAAAAAGAAATATAATATCAAGCTTCCAATGTAGCTGTGTCACCAGCTGCCACTCTATTCTGCCACCTGCTTTCCAAATGTTCTCTAGATCTTGCTGGTGGTGGCTCTGTGTACCTTACAGACATGAAGGTGACTTAACACTGCTGGGTAAGTTGCTGAAGCAAGAATTCAGGGTGGTGCAGATGGGCAGGTGAGAGCGGCATGCTTCAGCCCACATTTCTGATATTTTTTTTTTCTTGCAGTTTTGGTTTTGTATCTCCTCTAATATGCTCATAAGTGAAAAGAGTGTCATCGTCCTTTCTTGTTCCTCAGAACAATGGAACACTCTGAATGTCAAGGGTTTAACAGGTCTGGAAGGATCCTGCAAAGTGCAATAGTTGGGACATACGGTAGCACAACAATTGGAAAGCAATCCCAAATTATATTTTTCAGAGCATTTCCTTCATTACCATATTTAAGAGAATATAAATACATTCACAAGAGGAATGGGGAGGGAACTCCATGCTGCATCTCAGGGGTGAATTTTCCCAATTTTAGCACAGCCTCGCTAGCTTTAGAAGCATGAATTTTGTACAGGTTTCAGGTTTTCTTACAAATGAAGATTTGTCTCAAGGGCAGCAAAATCAATTACCGTATAATTCTCTCTTCAACACACAGTTAGTAGATTGTTTTTAGCTTAAGAGTTATGCAAAGTCTTTGTAGCACACAGAAGGACAGGTCTTTGTTGTTTTGAAGAAGAATCATATACAGAGGATCCACAGTGCAAAGCCTGTCTTTTTCTTTTTATCTGCCTTGCTGTCCACAATGTTTTCAGTCAGTGTCTACAGATGTTTTAAATCAGCATTTTTCTCTTTTTAAAAAAAATCATGCAAATACGTGCAAATAAAGGAACACATGTGGAAGCACATGAGGGGACGCAAGTATAATTAATCTTGGCAGATACTTTTAAAATCAAAAGCGTTCCTCAGCAAAGGTTTTACAGCTGAGTTACAAAGTGTTTGAGAAAAGTATTTATAACAATGGAAATTTTGACAGACAACAGCAATTTGGAACTGCAGATGCTCTTCCTTCTTGCATGCCTTCTGGATGCTAGGATCCATCCACACTTACTGATAAGGCATGAAAGACCATAGGCTCGTCTTCTGGGCCGGCTGTCCTCGCCAACGCTTATTATCCCATAGATCAGCCAGGTGAACAGCTTACATGATGAACTGTTGTAGTTCAAACAGTTTTAACATGAGATCCTTACTAACACACCTTGTTTAGTTTGAAATGGATTAATAAGCTATTACATGAGCAAGCCAGCCAGCAGATCTGGAAAGGCAACAGTGAATGAACACTTGAGAATGGCATGAAGAGTGATCAGGGAAGGCGCGTTCAAGAGTCAGGAAAGTACCCACAGAAATCACAACTGGAGGCAAAGAGAAATGTGTGTGTATTAGGGAGAATCTGAGCAGGAGAGAAGGATGCACAGATGTTAGGTAAGGGAGCTCCTTTGGATTTAAACTGTCTCAGAACTTTCTGATGTTGGGCAGCCAGTGGTTTATTCCAGAAAGGGTTTCTTAGATGAAAATACTAATTTCCAGGAAACAGAAGTCACCTATTTTTGCCCCATCAGCCATGTTGAGACACTAAGGCAGTCAAGCTCTCCTCTTTGCTCTTTGCTCTCTGCTAGCTAGACTGCTCACTTAGTTTTAGAGAAATGTCTTTCCTAAACATCTAGTTCTTCCCATGCAATTCGTAGTAAGTCTGGATGCCAGTGACTTCAGTGGAGCAGAACCAGCCCATGGAATTTCTTTAAAAAGTTCCCCAGGAAGTGTTAGAACACAATTTTAATATTTTATTTTTCATTTTATTAATGTAAGATTAAAATTCTCTGTGTAACTGACTGAGCCCTTCAGCAGTTTTCTTTCTTTCTTATAAGATGATAGGCACCACAGTTATTAGTCTAGAGATCAGTCTATGCTGTAGTGTACAAAAAAATTATACTTACTATATGGTAGAACCACTTTCTATGCACTTTCCACCATTTCTGCATTTTATTAAATTGCATGGAGAATCTTTACATTGTCCAACACTGCGACCAGAATTGGGGTGACCTTCTGGAGTCCCTGGTGACTTAAACTCTTGATTCATGCTGGTGCGAACTTGAACATCAAAAATGCAGCCTCAAGAGTAGAAAGAAAAAATAAATGAAGTTTAAAACAGATACAAGAAGTCAAAACAAACCAAACAACAGGACAGAGTCTGGGTTCCATCAGGATGTCTTCAGTGGGTGGCAATCATACCATCTACATGAGCTAAAGGTACGCTGGCTGCTTGTGGTTCAGGCAAGTGAGTGGATGATTGTAAGTTCCTTCATTTAATGATAGGTAAGCCAACAGAAGTAACTTCTCAAGGAATAGACAGAATATGAAGTCAGTGACTTTTGACTTTTTAGGGACATGGTTTAGTGGTGGGATGGCAGGGTTAGGTTAAAGGTTGGACTCGATAATCTTAAAGGTCTTTTCCAACCAAAGTGATTCTATGATTCTATGACTAAGGAGTGACTAGGCGCAATTTTGTGTTTACACACACATGGTCTTACAGGAATGCATCTATGTCAGATGAAAGTGGTCAAAAAAAAAAACCAACCAGAAAAAAAAAAAAAAAAAGAGAACAGAGACCAAGAAGTCTGTTTAATGTAAAATATGTAAGAATCCAGAGAACACTGACTAATATAATGCAGGCAGGGAATGTGGACTTGAATTTCCTTAGGCTGAAAAGAACCCCTTCAGGGAAAGTCCCAGATTCTCCCTTTCTTAAGTGAATGCTTCAGTCCCTGGTACATACAGACCATGTCACTCATAATCACATTTTAAAGTAGGTATATAACTGCTCCTTTAGGCCCTTAATCTCAGAAAATAATTCAGAAGTTTAATGTATACTAGTAAAGTAAACACTTCCATGGCTTATTACTTGGTCCTGGAGGCAAGTGACTTGGTGCAGTCAAGATTATATTACCAAATTTTTATTACTTCCAGAACAGCATAGCTGCAACTAGACTACTGATGGGAAATGGTCCCTAGATTATGTTAAACCCCTAAATACACCAAAGAATTGTTTGGAAAAACGACAGTTGTCACAGACCAAATATTTGTCAGGGACCTTTGTAAGAATTTATTTGTAGAGCTGATTGAGTGCCAGTGCCTGGATCTATGCCCTGACATTCTTTTAATTTGCTAATACATTGGTATCTATCTCAAGTGCAAAGAGGAGCCAAAGCTTCAGAGTGAAGCAGAGATGTTCCCCACTTGCTACCTGTGGGCAGCTCCTGATTAGCCTGTGGGATTTCTGGGGGATTGCCCCTTTAGAGAGTCATTGCTCTTCCTAGTGACTGCACAGGGTGGTTAGTCTTATGGGACTAACTTAATTCATCATTAATTCTTAGTCACGTTTCCGGATCCACGTGCTTATTGATGTACTGCAAAGCTGAAGATTATGCCATATATGATATCTTTTTGGATCAAACCCTAAGTAACTTTTCAAAATATACCTGAACATCCAAGAGACTCGGAGTCACATTTAAAGGTAGCGTTAAGCACTTTTGAAATGTCATCCAGATCTATACATAAACGTGTACAATTTTAAACTAAATATCAGGTTTTAAACCACTTTAGTTAAACCAGTATAGTAATGTATTTGGAAACGCTCGTACCTTTCTAAACCTGATTTATACAATTTAGCTGAGATATGGTGAATTCCCACAGTGCTTGAAATCATGAGAATAGTAGGTATTCAGCAGTGCATGCCAGAGGCTCTCTGCTTAATATTAAAATTAGGGAAAGGATATGATATGGAGATTGCAAGTAATCATCACACTTTTTAAAAAAAAAATTGCTTAATATGAGTTTTTGCATGATTCACTGAAATCACAAAAGAAAAAAAACTTGCACCTGAAAGACATAATGAATGTCCAATTGTGATTTTTTTTTATAGTAACATAATTTCTTTTGAAGAAAATATAAGTAATATTTATAGCAAGATAACTATTTTAACTGTAGTTATAATGATGTTGCTAAAAGTAGCTTTCTTGGGCAGGCTGTCCATATTACACATAGTTTTTAGTTCTGTTTATATTGACACATAACCGGTAATTCAAAAACTCATATTAAGCAATTTAAAAATAACCTAGTTTGATGATTATTTGCAAACTTCATATTACTGCTTCTTTGCTTTTACCGGTGTTGGTTTTAGGCCACCGTATGCTTGGTAAATCCTAACTAATGCTTCATCTGTTTATCAGTAGCAGATAAAGCATGTTCTGTTCTCCTAAGTCTTGCTGGAGTGCAAAGAAAAAGCAGGCCAGAGCTCTGTGTAAACAATGGAAAGCACAGTGAGTACCCAAGAACTGGTAAGGTCATAATGCAAAATAAACTGTCATTTGTGTTGATGACTAGTTTAATGGTACCAGCAGAACATCTAGGGCAGAAACAGTTTGTGAGCACTTGTAAACAAAGCATATAGTGGGTACAAGAGTTTTTTGGCCCAGTTTTACAAGTTCAATCGATTTTTCATTTAATTTTCTTATTTCTTCTCATTCAGTGGGATGCAGATGAAGGACTCAGAGCAGCAATTTGAGCCTGTGGTAGCAAGCACTACACAGCCTTCTGCAGAGGGATCAGCTGACGAATGTGCCTTCTTTCTGACCTGAATTCCCTTTGCTCTGCCAGTTTGGGGCCTCTTTTAATGAGAGGCTGCCAACTGTTCTGAGTAGTGGAGAGGTTTTCTGACACAGCCAAGTTTGCAAGAGGAACTCAAAAGAAGTTGCTGAATTTTTGAGCTAAACTTGGTTTGGTCCTGAAGATCAGTTTCATGCAAGTAAGCTGAAATCTGATGCAACAAGACAGAGGCTATACTACCATGTGTTTGTAGTCTTTTTTCTAGTGACTCCTTAGACCACACTTAGAGATTTCTGTCAATGACTTTTTTTTTTTTTACTCTCAATTTAATTTATAGCTTTCACCCCAGTCAAACAGAGCTCACAAACCACCAAAGAGCCACCAACAATGGATTAAGGAAACTTCAAAATTATAAAAAATATGACTTCATTACTCAGCTTTACTTTTTGGGGGGATATATTCTTATCATACAAAGAATTTTTTCAAAAATATCTCACTAGTCTCCATTACCTGCTTGTAAGCACTTGGTACTAATTTGACTAAAAGTACACAAAGCAGGTGTTTTTAAGCAGAGGTGCTAAAAATGCAGTAAGAAAACTGACAGGAATAGATAGATAAACTGCGGTCTATCTGAACGCAGTAGTGAATTTACACATTTCTAAAATTCTACCTGTCTTAAAGTACTGTGCTTTTCCCCTGTTTTGCTTCACTGCTTGGGAGTAGTGGGGTGTTTGTCTAAAAGAGAAGACAGCCCCCACAATGACTACCCAGTGCTGCTCTGAGCTGTGACCCAAACACATATCATACCAAACTGCGATGCAAGAGGCAACACTGATCAAAAACTACTTCAGGAATCACTTTCCTTCTGTGACATCTGTGATGCAGGAACATAAAGGAAAGCAGTCTTTGCCCTGGCAAGCTTGCAATGTATTCTAGCTTATTATGAGCATAAACTTTGACCACAGGGCTTTATTTGTATCTATTTGGAACTCAGTTGAGTTCTGGGTTTAATTTATTTTTAAAAGTGATTGCAGTAGCTGGAATTTTATTTACTACTTTGCAAAATCATTTGTGTGAAGAGGTGGTTCTTTCAGTGCAAAAGAGGTTCCTCAACAGTTCAGCTTCATGGTAAGAGCTTCTTGGCTGCTTTATTTGAGCTTTACCCTTACTAGCCTCTTCAGCTTCTCAGAGGGGCTGACGGAAGTTTTCTAATTCGCTTAATGTACCACCAAACATTCTTCAGCCTACTGATCTCCAAATTTCCTAAACTTAAAATTCCCAATCTTTTGATTATTAAATTAGATTTATTAAAGACATTTATTTTCGGTTTCCTCCTCCTCTGTGGAAATTACTTAAACAACTGCTAAAGGCATGAAGATAAGGGAGGAAATGGTCTGAAATAGTACCTGTACAGAGTAAAAATCCTAAATGATTGCACATTGACACTGGGGACAGTCTGCAGCAGCAAGGCTGACCTCAGTGTTTCTTAATGCAATAGTGGTTGCTTATAAAAGGAGAGATACACTCTGGTATTAGAAGAAAAATGGTTTTAATAAATCATGTCTTTAAAAGCAGCCAACAGCAGCTTTCCAAAAGTCTGAGTGGTTTAATCAACTATGTGCTAGCTAAATGCATCTTGACTGTCACTTCCAGAGTTTTTCTGTGGGCTCCCTATAGCTGCAGATTGGCTGAAGTAAAATGGTTCAAAACTTTCTTTTATGTTAGTGGCATTGCAGTTCCCACTCTGGAGAAGGGCTATGGAGGTTTATTTCTGATCCTGAGGATCCTGAGAGCCGAAACTCTGGATTTCTGAGGTAGAAGAACAAATGAGATGTTGACTACATAAGAAAACGTCATAGGAAATCAGTCATAGGAAAGTGTAGCTTCCTTGAAAGTCAGTAAGCTCTGGAGAACAGAGACAAGCTGCTGCTAGGAACTGGAGCATGGAATGAATTAACAAATATACTAGACTTAATACTGAGAATGATATAAACAAAGAGAAAACTGCACTACGTGTTTTGACAAAATTTTGAGGCAGAGACTTCTTTTGAAACAGTAAGAAAAATCAATAAATAGTATGGTAACTAACAGTACATGAACTTTGAAATATTTTTTATTTTTTGGAAGAATATTCATCCTGCATTTGTAGAAACTTGGCCATCACAATACAGTTGCAAACCTGAGGAATCTGTAAAATTGGCAAAAGGTTTGCAGTTAAAGTGAAGCACCAGAGATGCCTCTTGGTCACCCCTAACATTAACATGTCTATAAAAAAAAGCCAGAAGTACCTCACAAATATTGACACTATTAAAATACTGATCTAGTTAGCGGTGTCCCTGCTCCTGCGGGGGGGTTGGACTAGATGACCTCTAGGGGTCCCTTCCAACCCAAAACATTCTATGATTCTATGATTCTTGTATAGACATCATGATTTATGATATGCCAATTTGCAAGCTGTTAAGAAGTTACGAAAAGTGTAACTATTCAATCCATACTTCCTGAAAAGACAGAGACAGATGAAAAGTTAATTCATATGACTTTCTGAGTGAAAAGCTGATTATAGGATAGGAAATTGATTTTGAAGAAGTTTCTGTGTGAGAATAAAAAGTAAGATGATGGCTGGAAAAGAGGCAGTTACGTGGTCTTAGTGGAAATGGAGTGTAGTAGTGTATGAAAGTGAATTTTATTGCTATGCTTGTCTTTCATAATGTAGAACTCAAACTTTGCTCTACTATGGCAAAATGTTTTTATTTCATTTGAAAGGCTTTCCAGTGCTTAAAATAAATTGACGTTTACCTCACAAATATTAGGCACATTATTTCTACAAAAGTAAGGAATGGAACAAATCCTTTGCTTCACTGCTGATCTGGTAGCAGTTGAATTAAGATTTCTGCACAGATTCAAATACCAGTTTCAAGGTAGGAATGACTATCTGTTAGATAAATAGCTGAAATATCCCTAACAGGAATTCCTTAGGTCCTGTCTAGAGACCTAGATCATGATGTCAGGAAAAAAGATCAGATTTCAGGATGCCCTATCAGAAAGAAGCTTTCAGCATGAAAACTGTTACCCAAACCAGCACTGCCAGTGACAACGGTCAGGGCTAGTTGGGAGAAGAATCTAAACTACTTTACTGCACAGAAAGGAAGTCCTTTTAGAGCGATGCCATAGAACAGGGACAGATAAGAAGAAATTATATCATGACAAACTTCCATTTTTCTCAGAAACTGTAAGTATTACAAATATTTAGCAAAACCACTCCGCATCATGATTCTTAGTTATTGGAGTGCAATAATAAAAAAGCCACAGGAATCTCAGCCAAGGAGATCCTAGTTTGTTTCCTTATACAACAGACATTTTAGAGCTTTATTTCATTGGCAACTGAAACAATCTAATGCATGTTTTAAAAGGAATTGAAAAAGTACAATCTTTACCTTGAAAGCCGTTCTTAAATCTGGATCCCTCTGGTAGGAGTTCTGGAGTGTACTCGCGATAGCCTCCTAAATAAAACTGACTGAAGACATTGAGGCCAACCAGCCTCCCAGGAGAAGTGGCAGTTTTATTCTTCTGATCATCCACCTTCCAATGAAACATTTATATTTGTTACAACAAAGGAATTTACCTTATTTAGGAGCTCCTAATGAAGACAGTCCTCCAAACTTAACAGGGAAACATAAAAGTAATTTTTACATTTTTCATACAAAATGTGAAAAAAAGAGAACACTTTCATCTAAAAGCTATCCTTCTAAAGTAAATAATTTCTTACCTTCAGCCAGCCTTTTTGGAGATATCTACCAAGATGGATGACGTGAATATTGAGTGTCAGATCGAGTGCTTTACTAATGACTGTTGCTGTGCCAGAACCTAGATTGTAACTATATACTACTCTGCCATTACGGAGGCCTAATGCCAAGAAATCATCTCCATTCAGACCTGAAAGACAAAAAAAGAATAACTACTTATTCCAGGATTTAGTGAATACTGATGCATAAAATATTCTCCAACTCCACTGAAAATATAACAGTTTAGGAAAATTTTAGCCAGGAAGGTTTTAAGTTTTGTTTGTATTTTTAATATTCTCTGTTTAACATGTAAGAATATTTCCAGTATTATTTTGGGTTTAAAATAGAAACTGCAGAGATTCTGAACATATTTATAGGCTTTTGGAAGGAAGTTCTTTTTCACACTAGAGTAGCTTAGGGACATCCACAAAACCTGCTGAGCCTGGTGAATTTAGCAGTCATTGCAATTATTCCCTCCCCCCCCCCCCCAACATGAATAAATTCTCAACTTTCTCCAGAATCTTAAAAAAAGCAAACTGAAATTCCAAATTTCATGTGAGAATAGCCCATGACTTAGTTCTATTCCTGTATGCTTTCCGCTTTCGCTGTAGGTACTTTAACAGTCGCAAAACTTGAGGGTACCTGCTGCTGCAAGGTAGGGGGAGCAACAGGGATATGGCCCTGAAGAAGCTCTAGCAGTTTCTATCAAGCTCAGTCAGCTGCCATTGACACAGCTGAGCCTGGAGATTTTATTGCAGCTGCTCCTGATTAGGGCGCCTCTAGAGTATTTGTTACTGAAGTTTCTCTGGCCAGAACAGCTGTATGATTTAATGCTCTGAAGTCTTCTTAAACTTTCAGGTTAGAACTCATTCATTTGCAAATTTGCAGTAAATAATTTCTTTACATTTAGGACTACGTGCTGTAAGTGTAGCACCTTCTCAGGTACTATACTATAAAAATCTCATCTGAAAGATTTTAAGACTGACATAATCCCTATGAGTAAGAATTCAATTCCTGGACCCATTCCTGGTCATCCAAGTACTGGCATCTTTGAAGAGAATTCAATCCCTCTTCTCGCGTAGGCAAGAGTGGAACCACCATGACAGAAAACATGATCAACTTGTTTCTTTTTACAAACAGCACCCTTTCTTTTGCACATACTCTTAGTATGGTAAAAGAACTGGGATACAAACAATGGAAAAAGAGAAGAATGTTCTCAGTCATGGATTAGGATGTCCTGAATTGAAATTCAAAGCCGTCACTTTCTTTTTACAACTCTCCTGTGAATTCAAGGAATTCAGTGCTCAATTTCATGTCTGTAAACAGTATTTTGTTTTATATTTTCTTCTGTTTTCATGAGGCTATCTCATTTTGTGTTTGTTTTAGCAAAGGTCTTTTCCTATTTGTTCTTGCAATGTCGTATAGTGGTCCTCATTCCAAATGTGTGCTTTGATGCCCCTGTCCCAATTATTACTCCCACTTGTAAGTAACAAACAACTATTTACATAAGCTTAACACATGTTAAGGCCCAACTTCACTCCTTCACTCCAGATTCCTCTCCCCACCTACACCACCAAGCAGTGCATGGGGCTGGGGGTCCGTGGTCAGTAACGGTGGTTTCTCTCTGCCTCTCCGTCCTTCTCACACCTTTCCTCTGCTCCATGGGCTACAGTTACTCCATCTGCTCTGGCATGGGGTTCTCCAAGGGCTACAGTGTTGGTAATCTGCTTCTCTGTGGAGGTGGCATGGAGGTCCTCCTTCTCCTCCTCCTCCTCCTCCTCTGACCTTGTGTTCCCTCTGCCATTTCTCACTCTTTTTGTTCTCTCCTCTTCCCTCTGTGGCGTTTGCTTCCCTTTCTTAAATATATTTTCCCTGAGGCACCACCACCGTGGCTGTGGGGCTCAGCCGTGCCCTGGGGTGGGGTGGGTTGGAGCCGGCTGGAACCGGCTGTGTCTGGCCTGGGGCAGCCCCGGCCTCTCCTCACAGAGGCCGCCCTGCAGCCCCCCCTGCCAGCGCCTGGGCACCCTGTACACATACGGACAGTGGCAACTTTTGTCCTGGCCTGTGGGAACAGATGTTTGTCAAGTATTCCAACCCAAGCCAGGGGTCAGCCATAGCCCCAAGATTTAAGAAGAGGACATGTCCACCATGATGAGGGGAAATCAAGAGTACTGTTAGTCTGACTGCTGTGAGAGGCTTGGTTTTAAGTTAAGTGAGATATCAGAACAAGGATGACTTTCGATTTATGAGCTTTGTGGGGGTAAGATGTTATAGATCTCTGCGTTAGAGATTATTTGATAGTACCTCACAACAGGTTTCCGTGGTTTAGGCAGAGATGATGGAGGAGGGGGATCAGGTAGGGTACTGCAAGAGAATGCTAACTATGAGAAATGGGTTGAAACGGAGAAAGGGGAAAATGTAATCGGAATATTAGAAATACTTCCTTGCAGCAAGATCACAGGCTGCGAAAAACCTCACACTCCTCATGGTGAGAGCATTATTGCTTGATACTTGGTAAAAGTAAATTGTTAGAACATCATCTCCTCTCAGTGAAATAAGCAATGCTCATGTGGCAAGAAATACTGCTTTCTAGTAATTAAAGTGGTCTCTTCTAATTTCTAGTAATTAAAATTAACTCAGTCTCCCCAATCATTTAAACTAAGGAGAAAATAAACAAAATTGCCACACAGCAATTTACAGGGTGCCTCAGTGTTTCTCAGCCTTGCCAACAGCTGGTACTCTGCTGCCCACCCATCATTTGACATGGGGCTGCAGAAACACATTACTACTGTATGGCAGTCTTCACAAAAAAATTATATGCAAAAAAAAAAAAAGCCAGGTTTCCACCTGACAACTATATAATAAGCCCAGAATGCTAGTATTCTGTTAATAAAAACGACACCAGTAAGAATTTTTTTAGTCAGTTCAGCTAAATATGGTTGCAAGACCTACACTTCACAAGGACTCTGACATTACAGGGTACATCCTCCAGGCCTTTTTGATAAGACTTCAGTGCGATGTATCTGTTTTGGGTTTAAGAACTTTGTTTTGGTATTCTCTTTTGATTATCGTAACTGGAAAAAAGATCAGGTTATTTTGCACCATTGGTGCTCTACATGTAATATTTGCATTTTTTCTATCCTGAGTAAAGACACTGGACAAATGGGTATAACTTTTGTTTGGTTACATTTGCTACAATTTCTATACTGACAGTTTGAAATTCAGTTCCCAAGGTTGCAGAAACGTGTCTGAATGCAGTGGCTCATTCGACTCATTGAAAAGAATGTTCTAATGATTCATTTGTGTTTTTATTGCAAGAGAATCATGTATTCTTGCTATAAAAATTTAACAATGGGGACACTGGCTTCTGAAAGCTGCTTCCTAAATGACTAGATGGAAATGCTTTAGGTCATGCCAACTCCATGCACCATTTCTACTTGGCTACCTAAAAAAGAAAGACAGTATTTCCTCCATCCACAACAATAAATAATTAGTAAGTGAAAGGAAAAACTGCCTCGGGGTGAATGGTGACCGTCACAGGAGTAGAACAAGGCATGAGCGGTGTGAGACCTGGACGCAGTTAAAATAAAGTTGAATACATTTCAGTTAGCAGGATCACCCAGGCCTGACCGTATTTTGCTGAAGTTTGGAAGACAACTTAGCAAAGTCTGATTCACACACAGAGGCAGAGCAAAGTTTTGTGTTTAAATGCACTCATAACGGTTTAATACTTATCTGTGTTAGGCTAATTTGGATAATCAACATGATAAATTAAGAAGTAAAACAGTTTGTGGCTGTTTGTCCACGTGCGGTATCAGAGTATCATGGAACACTGAAGTACAGTCGATCAGCTGAGCTGCACTAGCTACATTTGACAGGATCTTCGCAAATGAAAAGTAACAGGCTTAATTATATGACAGATATGTAAACTGCCAAGCCGTTCTAGGCAAACATATTTTAGTTTGCATTGCAATACATTAACAGTCTGAGTCTCGGAAATCTACCACAGGGAGAAAGGGGAAGAAGCCCCAGACTGTACAGGAACTTAAGTAAAGAAATGTAACAGAAAACAAGACTTAATAAGATATCAAATGTATTAACACAGCAAATGGAGGATACCTTGTATCTGACTGATGTAATGTACTGCAGCTGTTTTGTCCAATATATATAACTGCATAAGGCCTCCCCAAAATTGATTTTTAATAATGTAGTAATAGTAATAATGTAGTTCGGGCCCTCAGTATCTTAAAACTGCTAATAATCATTTCTCCCCTCTTTCACATTCCTGAAGTATTAATTTTCTGACATGTTCAGTGTAAGTGTAGCATTCCTGTAAGTTGTGGGCCATATCTGCCAAACTCATGTGATGTTTTGGATACGGCAAAGCATCTGCTGTGACAGTAGAGACTTATATTTAGGTACCTAAATCACTCTCCTACTGTGATGGGTTTATACCCAAAGACACATCACCAAACCTCCCTCTCAGGCTTCAACAATCCCATAGGACAGCTGCAACCCCAAGAGTTAGGTCATGCTCCAATCGCAGAAACAATTAAGGTAAAAGTAAGTAATATGTTTCCTATGATCTATTAATTACAAAGTAGTTCCTACCCTGACTGCTTTAAGTCTGCATTAACATTTCATTGACATTTTTTCAACTTTAACAGGTATTACTATTTTACCCCATTTCAATGCTGAGGCCATGTCAGCCTGCACAATGGGGTGCTGTGAAGAGACACCTGAAGTATTGCTAAAATCTCAGTACAGATGCTGTAAGTAGATTTATATAAACTGCTTCTCTGCTGTGCTAATCAGACCAAGTTGAATACTTTGCTATACAGATTGTAGCACAACTTACTCATAGCTAGCTTGGGTTAACCTGCTTTGAGTGAACCAGGGGTTAGGGTCTCATATTTTAGGTAAATAACAGAGAGTTCAGTTCTGGCTGCTACAGGGTTGGATTTCAGTGTTGAGAGTCCTGTGACAACAGCAGCAATTCATGGCTGCTCCTGCGGCAGGTCGCTTGAGGACACAGGAAGAAGAAATGGCAGGGTGGCTGTGGCACATTGGATAGACGGATTGATTTTCCAACAAAGTATCAGCAGAAGAAGATTTGAGGCAGCATCTCTCAAAACTGGGCACCAAATTAATGTAATCAATAATGAGATTTATCTTTATGACTGAAAAGAGAACCTAAATCTTCTGTTTTCCATTTATTTTGTTCAAAAATATGCTACCTTATGTGTCAGATTAACTGTTGACTTTAATTACTGGAAGCAGTTATACTTCTTAATGAAAATAAACTTTTGTACAATTGATTATTTACTGTGTGTTTACAAAACAATAAAGTATTGAAGAGATTATTTTCCTCCTAATAAAATTATATTATAAAAATAATCAAGAAAAAGCTGTGCATATTTTTATCCTACTTGTTTAATGAATATTTGAAAGCCTGTATGGATAGGTAATAAAAATAAAGCTTACCTTGGCCCTTCTGTCCAGTGAAAAAAATCAGGTTATCTTGTAAAGCTGAGTGGTGGTTTGCCAACTGAAATTTCAAGCGGAATTCATAGTAGAAGGTGATGCTTGGGATTGTAGAATAAGCTAGGAATGAGGTATAGCCGAAGACATCTGTGCCACTGAAACTAGGTTGGCTAATATTAATAGCTGGATTAAATAAAAAGAAATTCAGTGTTAGGGCAAATTCTTTAACATATGTACTTGCAAGTTCTATTTAACAGCCCATTTTAGAACTTAAAAACTACTACATAATACTGATAATTTGATATGTTGTAATATTTTACATACATGCAAATATAGTTTGGCTTTCCTCTGAGTGCAAGCTCTTTATTTTTCAACTTTTGAAAACAGGCTGCCTTTGCAACTGAATTATTGGCAACTACTGCCATCTTCTGGATTCTAGACAGCATTGTTGCGAATAGAAGCACACTGCAATATTTACTCAAAACTCAGATAGACAAAGAAAACATACAAAGAAATTCTCCTGTTAAAAGCAATGCCATTTATGACATGTGACAAGTGAGTACAAGGATGTGCTGGCGAGGTTAAGGAATAATAATTCTTCACAGGTAGAGAAACAATAAAAATACACATCATAAAAGAATGAATCTGCAGCACCGTAAATAGGACCTACATAGGTTTTATTTTTCACATTATTAGCTCCATTATTGCCTGAATATTCAAGAATTGAATATGAACAATTTACAATGACAAATTATTTAACATTTTTTACTGCCATTTAAGTTCAATTTAATGAAAATTTCCTTTACGTTGGGCACTGACCAAGCAAAGCCTGTAGCTTTTTCTAAAATGCCTCTGCAAACGATATACTCCAGCTTCCTCCAAAGCTGTGAAGGCTATAAGTTCATTCAAACAATTTATAATTTACACTGAGAAAAGCTGTGGGATGAGAAAAGCAAATGAGAAGTAAATAAAATCAAGTCTATACACGTATCTGTACTGATAAACAGTCATTAGAGGACTGGAACTAAGCACCCAGATGGCCCCAAGGACTGCTTGCTGGAGCCGAGTAGCCAGGCCGCTGTAGTGAATTCCTGTAGTCAATGCTGAGAGCAGAGCCATGATGCTCGTGTTTGACAATATGGTTCAGTGAAAAACAGGTGAGAGAGGAAGAATATTTGAGTAAAGCTGAATCCTGAAAGACTGGATACAGGGTCAGATTTAGAAGGTTTGAGCAGTTATCTCCAACCAAACTGAGCACCAAATCTGGCTTGATCCAGCTTTACTAATGAAGGCAGTAGGAGGGATCGGGGGAGGGAGGAAAACGTAGCTGCGCCATGTACAAACCAGACTGGGAAGTGCTAGTAAAGAATTACGATCTTCCCCAAGTAAATCTATGTTAGCCTAAGTACCTTTAAGCGTCTGGCCCTAAATACTTACAGTGTGGGAGAAACAATCACACGTAACTGTGAAAATGATATCACCATCCTTAGTTTGTGGAATCTGTTTCTAAATTTGCAGCCTGGGAAAGCTGCCATATTGGCTCTGAAGCAGCAGGCATTGCCTTAGTATCTGCATCTGACAAAAGGTGCAGACGTAAGCTCTAACAAACCTTTTCTAGCACAGACTTAGAGTACACAGCAACACAGCATGTACCGTCCCATTTATTAAGCACTACTTCACACATGTGGCACATTATGCCTTGTTCTGTGATCTTAAATGGGAGCCAGGAAATTTCCATATGAAACTGATTTTGTCCTAATTAGAAGAAAACTGGTAACGAGTTTGTTCTCAGCCTAGTCTGACGGAATGTAACCTCAAGTCTCAGACCTTCGTGATTCTTGAGCTGCACTGGAGGAAAAACCCAGCTCTCCCAAATTTAAATTTGGTCTTGGCTGCCATCCACTAGCATTCTCTCAGATTACCTGAACATGCCTGAGGGAGGCTCAAGCTCTGCATTTTTTGCTTCTCAGGAAGCTGTGACAGACAGGCAGCCCCTTTAATGTGAAGTATTCTTCCTTTCTTTTTTTTTTTTTTTTTTTTCTTTGTTTCTTTCTTTCTATTTATTTAATAAAGCACAAAATATTAAGAGACAAGATTTTAAAATATGGGAGGCCTTTATGTTTATTGTCTTTTCCTGCTTCCCTTTATAATGGGAAAGGCAAATTCTATCATGTACCTCCACAGAGCCAGGTAATTTGGTTTGCTGACAGAGATCACTGAAGAGTCTAATCCTGAGAAGTTATTCTCAGCAGAGTAAAACACTTTGTTCCCAAGATGGAATATGCCATTGTCTCAGCTGTTTCCTTGGAGCTTTCTAATGGGGGAGTTATTTTCTTGCCTTTCTACTTGCTCCTTTCAGCATTCCTTATAGGGTCGGATTGAACATTGACAAAGGAATGTCCTGCAAAGTGATCTACAACAGCAGGACCTGGATGGTCGAAGGATGTTACTCCCACTGACCAGGTGCTGCACAACATACAGAAAATGGTTATAGGTGTCCATATTCTTAGATTGTTGCCACATACCCATTTCAATTTCACTGCAGTTTTGACACGTCATAGAGCCTCAAAAATCTCAGTTCATACTTACAAATAAAACCATATCTCATGTAAGCAAGAACAGTTTTGGCCCATGAGCTGGGGGGGCAGCAAATTCAGGGCTACTGAGACAAGACTCAGCTTTTCTCTGTACAGTTCTGTATGTAACAAAATGATAGATTTACTGGGTGGAGGTTTTGTTGGAGTCACGACAAAATTGTGTTGGTAACAGAACTGTTCTTATTTAAGGTTATTTAGAAAAATTATTTATCTTTAAATAACTTACCTAAAATGAGGGGCATGTGGCTAGTCTTTTAAGAGGGCAGAAATGGGAACTGGCCTTAGGAAGTTGCTATCATTTGACTCCAGAGACTAGTATCACCATTTATATATGGCCTGTGATACTACATATGGCCTGGGCTCCCCACAGTACTGAAAAGGTTGGCCATTCTGTCTTAAATTGTGGTTTCACCTATTGTTTCCTCCTGCTTTTAGGATAAAGTCTAAGAAAACAGGCTTGAGAGGAAAATTACCAAGCCAAATTGATGAGGAAGTTTTACAGCAACAGATTAACAGAAACTGGTACAGAAAGATAAGCAGTTATATTAAAAATGTTAATACCAGTAAATATAGACAGCAATACTCAGTGTCTGCAGACAGGTCGTGTATGCTATATTTGGCCAACTGTCAGATGTCAAAATCTTGACACTGTCAAGCAGGCTTAAAATGTCATGAGACACCTGAGCGATAGTCCAAGTTCGAAACACCTTAGGCAGGAGTGACATGTTTTGAAGAACATTGTGCAAAGTCCTGAAGAAGGTATATCAGAGAACGTCAATGTGACATGTTACTTAAAAGCTGCTGATGGCAGGATAGCTATTTCTGAGAGTGCACTGAATGAATGGCCTACATCCATGGTCTTTAACATGGATGCACCCTGAATGAACATCTATATGAAGGCAAGAAGATGGGAGCTCTGTCTTCAACCCAAAACACTATACACATTCTGGTTTGGACCTCTACCTACACTGCATTTTTACCTACAGTTTAGCAGAACTGGGTACAAGAATTGCTCTTTACTTTCAAGATCTCCATATGGGGAAAGCTTACATATAATCATACCTTCTGCACTCTCACAAAAAAATCTGGTATCTAATAAATTTTTCTATATTGTAATACAAACCCATGTGATTTCACATTGGTGTTTATTTTAATTTCACAGTATTGCTTACCTGTTTTTTTTTTCTGTATTTATTTACTATAGGAAAGAGGCATATCTAGGCCCTAAGCCTCCCACTTGTTAGAAGCAATCTGCGCATGTACACAATGGGTGGCAGTCATCTGACCAAATGAGGGCATCTGTGATATAGATGTCTACATAGCAGCTGGCCACCTAGGGTTGCACTTTATGTCAGTGGAAAAGTTAAGCACATTTAGCAAGCAGTATCTTTCATACAAAACACCCACCTTATACAGGCCGTTCTAAAATGCTTATTTCACCCCACCAAATACAAAGGTAGTGTGGGTTGTAAGTCAGATTAAAGTATTATAGACTTCTAAAGTTAGGTGGGATGAAGCCTACCTTCTCTACATCCTGAAACTACTTCCCATTCTGCATGGTCTTTGTCTCTGGTCTTCATTGCCATAAAAGCTAAACAATTTAGAAATTCTGAACTCATTCTCTGTGAAATCAAGGAAATGCTTTTTTCTGATTTTAAAGAGTGGGCATCATAGGGCACTCAGAAATGAAATTATTTGCGCAAAGTTTTGCACGTGGTCTGGAGTGTATTGAAGAATTGAGTATAGATCTCTGATCTCCAGGTTAGAGCACAGTCACTAAACATTCTTTGCAAATTGACCTTTTGATCTCTTACTGCTGGGTGTCTGAGCACAGCCCCTTTCAAAACATCTGACAAGATGCAGTTTTTATAAATAATGTCCATCTTTGATTACTTGAGCATCTCCTCTCAGCTCTTAATGGTCTTTTCACCCAGTTTTAACTGTGCATTTTTTCTGGGGCCATCAAGTACATACAAAAACATATCCAGCATTGTAGGGGCTTAAGACATCCCTGCCGTGCTATAGGTTCCAGATGTGGTAGCAGACACCACCAGCCAACAGCTTTTGGGATAAACAATTTATCTCAGAATAACAACACGGTGACAAATACAAATCAGTAGTACAATCAGCCAAGTCAAAACAACAGTAAATCCAGTATATCACTAATGGTGGGCTAAACTCAGAATCTGGGCACACAGAGATTTACGAAATGGTGGTTATCAGGAGGCCGGCAGGATGCAGGGCATGTCTTCTCCAGATGAGCAACTTAGACCCACCAACGGGCTTAGGGGGTTTCAAATTCCTTGTTCTTTTTTAGTGTTGACGTGCAGAAGCACTACCTGCACTTGTTAACCAGCTGCCATGCCACACCCCTGCTCCCTTCTGTGCCAGTCCTCCCCTGAGTGTGCATGGTGCTTGGATGCTACCTGAAATAGTGCGTGACCACCACATGGAGCTATACCTATGTAAGGCATGTAGTCACCAAATGGAGAAATATTGTATAAGGCAACAGGAGCCCCACAGGCATGTTTTATGAAAACCATTGTTCATTGTTTTGGTGTACTTCACAGTTTTCTCCACAGTGTTGAAGCAGTTTCTCATCCCTAGTAAAAGTCAGATGCAGTACCTAATTACTCCATCCTTAGCAGGTGGGTAAAGACAGTACGTGATTGTAAATAGCCCTCCCTATGCTGGTCTCTGGAGAGTAAAATGTATTTTGAAATGTTAATTAATCGTGAGTCAAAAGCTTGTATTTCTGGCTAATTCAGTATATCTAGCTTGACAGCTATTCCATATTTTATCTATTTCTGGACTGCTGCTTATAGATTTTATACCACATTTTTAATCATGTTTCTTCTCTACACTAAGTATTATTTATCAGGAGATCTTTATCCAATCACATCAAAAAGTTAAAGGTTATCAGTAAATGTGCATGTAAGTGTAAAACATTCAGTCTTTGAGATATCTTTAATGTAATGACCTTCATTAATTTCATTTTGATACAAAATAGTTTGCCATACTCTTACATATTTTTAACTTAAAAATTAAAAATAAAAAGAATAATCCTGCATGAAAAATACAGTGATTGGTAAATTCGTATCAAGCAGGATAACTCCACCTTTTCCTTTTATTGTTCCTTTTCATTATAAAGCTATGGAGCCAAGACTGTGAAGAAAATTGCATAACCTTATAGCCCTCTTTTCCTTGAGAAACAGTCCTTTGAAGTATTATTTATGAAATGTTTAGGGGCGGTCAAAATAGCAGAGGGCACAGCTAACCATATTGGGTTATTTCCCTTTTCCTGCCCAGCCACCATCCAAGCTGATTTTCACTCTTGCTTTTGCAGTGTAGTGTCTGAGGTGGTAAAGAACAGAGATGTGTCCCAATGGCTCTCATTATGAGCCATGAGAAAACACACTCCAAATTAATGCTGTGCCTAAACCACACACTGCTCTGACAGAGTACTGAAGCCTTTTATCAATTTTTTGTCCTTGATCTCGTCCTGTGTCTCTCTGTCAGTCCTATGCCATTCATCATTGTCCTCTTCTGCACTCCCAGTACTGAACAAGTAATAAGGTATGATATGTGCCATTGCCTCACAAACAAATAATGACAAATTATCCCATTATATAAATATATTAATATGGTTGGCTACCTACTTCCCTAACATTGTACATATTATCAGAGGTGAGCATTAAACGGGAGGTAAAAAAAATCAACTACAATTTGAAAAAAATCTTAACAAAGAGTAGAGAATAAAGTGACAAAGAAGAAAGAGAATAACATTTTCATTATCTTTGAATTTTGTTATGAGTTAAAATTAAAGTTCCTTTCAGTATTCACTGCCAACACATCTTGAACCACAGCTTTACAATACCTTGCAAAAACCAAGACAGATGAAAGGGACAGAAAGAGATGAAGACTTCAGGCTACAGAATTACAATCAGATAATCCACGTTTTTATGTTATCATTGACTAACTGTGAAGAGTTATCAGCTCAGTGTCTGGCTCCAGGATCAGCAGCCGTATACCCTGCGGGATGGCTATTATTCAGTTCCCCTAAATACCAGTTCACATACTTGCAAAGACATACTGAAAAAGGAATGGAAATTACTACAAAGCATTGTATTTTCCAGTCTTCCAAGCTGTACAAAAGTCTCAGCAAAATGCCCTTTGTCAGCACAAAATTCTGCAGCCACTGTTTCTCTTACTGGTTTGCAGTGTAGCTCTTAATAAACCAAAACTTGCTCTTCAGCACAGAAATATTGATGAAGAGTGCAAAATGTTTCCTTAGCTGAGTTTAGAAAAAATATTTTAAAAGCAGCTTGGCTATTCCTCCTCTTACTCACCATGTTTCTAATGAATCAGCAAGAAGATTGGATGTTTGGGCTACAGCACATGTTCCTGATGGAAGTAGCTCATTTAATAAAGCTCTAGGAAGTAAATTATAAATGCATGCCTATAAATTCCTATCTATTTACAATCACCAATTTTAAATTTGCACGCAGACCTCTGGCACAAGGTTCTGGTAGGAACCTCTCTCTGTGAATTGCAGTACATTAGAATGTATTAGACCAGGGACTGCAGGCCGACAGGTAAAGGAAGGACTTGCTGCTGCAATTCCCTGGTCCTTTGCACCTGGAAAGATGCAGAGAGATGGAGAGGGCAGGGAGGTACCCATGGACCAACCACGGAAATGAGGTGGAAGGCCTGCTGTATGGACATGTAATATATGTAGCATAATTTGGGGAGGAGAGGCAAGATGAGGGAGCTAAGCTAGCATTTAGAACAGAACAGAATAGGCTATAATATTTCATTTGGAAGGGACCTACAATGAACATCCAGTCCAACTGCCTAACCAATTCAGGGCTGACCAAGCTAAAGCATGTTGCTAAGGGCATTGTCCAAATGCCTCTTAAACACTGACAGGCTTGGGGCATTGACCACCTCTTTAAGAAGCCTGTTCCAGTGTTTGACCAGGCTCTCAGTAAAGAAGTGTTTCCTCATGGCCAGTCCTGGCTCCACCCCTGGCACAGCTCTGAACCATTCCCATGTGTCCTGTCACTGGATACCAGGGAGATCTGCACCTCCCTCTCCACATCCCCTCCTCAGGAAGCTGTAGAGAGCAATGAGGTGGCCCCTCAGCCTCCTCTTCTCCAAACTAGACAAGCCCAAAGTCCTCAGCCGCTCCTCACAGGACAGGCCTTCCAGCCCTTTCACAGCTTTGTTACCCTCCTCTGGACGCATTCAAGGACCTTCACAGCCCTCTTAAATCATGGAGCCCAGAACTGCACACAGTACTCCAGGTGAGGCTGCTCTAACACTGAATACAGCAGGAAAATCACCTCTCTTGAGTGGCTGGTGATGCTGTGTGTGATGCACCCCAGGGTGCAGGTTGCCCTCTTGGCTGCCCAGGCACACTGCTGATTCACGTTGAGCCTGCTGCCGACCAGCACCCCCAGATCCCTTTCTGCAGAGCTGCTCTCCAGCCGCTCTTCTCCCAATGCATCCTTGTGCCTGGCGTTACTCCATCCCTGGTGCAGAATCCATCATTCATTCTTGTTAAATTCCATCCCATTAATGATTGCCCAATGCTCCAATCTATCTAGATCCCTGGGCAAGGTCTCCTGTCCCTCAAGAGAGTCAACAGCACCTCCCAGTTTGGTATCATCAGCAAACTTGTTAGTGGTGCATTCAACTGCTGCATCCAGATCATTGATAAATATATGGAGCAGGACTGCCCCTAGAATTGATCCCTGAGATATACCGCTTGTGACCGTTTGCCAGCCAGGATGCTGTGAGGGCTTACTAAACCTTACTAAAATCCAGAAAAATTCCATCCACCACCTTCCCTTCATCCAGTAGGTGGGTGACCTTATCTGTTGAGCATATTATTGTTTAAAGGCCTTTCAACAGTAGTCAGTATAATCTTCTCCAAAAGTTTTCAAGGAACTGAGGTTAGGCTAATAGGTCTGTAGTTCCCTGTGTCCTCTCTCACACCCATTTTGTGGATTTGAACTACACTGGCTAGCTTCCAGTCATCAGGGACATCCCCAGACTCCCAAGACCTTTAGCAGATGACTGCGAGGGGGCCCTGCCATAACATCCACCAACTCCTTCGGAACTCTGGGATGAATACCATCAGGTCCTATGGTTTTGTGAACTTTCAGCTGATACAGCTGGTCCCTTACAATTTCAGTGTCCACAAATGGAAAGTCACTGTTCCCACACTCATGGTCCTCCAACTCAGGGGACCAGGTAGCCCAAGGTCTATCAGTATTATTAAAGACTGAGGCAAAAAAGCATTGAATACCTTCACTTTTTCTTTTTTTTTTAATCAGATGACCATCTTCAACAACTATTGTTCAATGTTTTCTTTTGACCTCCTCTTACTATTAACACACTTAAAAAAGCCCTTCTTGTTATCTGAAACAACACTGGCCAGTTTCAACTTTAATTGAGCTTTGTCCTTTTGTGTCTTCTCCCTGCATAAATGAACCACATCTCTGTACTCTTCCTGTGAAACCTGACCTCTCTTCCAGAGATTACATAAAGTTTCTTTATGGGGGACCTCATCAACACATACAAATATCTTAAGGGTGGATGTCATGAGGACGGAGCCAGACTCTTTGCAGTGGTGCTCAGCGACAGGACAAGGGGCAATGGGTACAAACTGAAACATAAGAGGTTTCAGTTGAATATGACGAAGAACTTTACTTTGAGGGTGACAGAGCACCAGAACGGGCTGCCCAGGGGGGTTGTAGAGTCTCCTTCTTTGGAGATATTCAAAGCCTGCCTGGACGAAGTCCTGTGTAACATGCTCTAGGAGAACCTGCTTTAGCAGGGGGTTTGGACTGGATGATCTCCCAAGGTCCCTTCCAACCCTTGCCATTCTGTGATTCTGTGGTTCTTTTTCCTCTTGAGCTCCACAACATGTTCCCTGTTCAGCCAAGCTGGTCTTCTGCCTTGCTTGCTTGACTTATGACACAGTGGAATTGCCTGCTCCTGTGTATTTAGTTTACATGGTTTGCTAGTTCTGCATTAAAGCTGTTTTCTTTAACAGTGTTGTGGTTTAACCTGGCAGGCAGCTGAACACCACGGAGTTGTTTGCTTACTCCCGCCTTCCCCAGTGGGATTGGGGACAGAATCAGGAAAAAAGTAAAACCGTGGGTTGAGATAAAGACAATTTAATATAATTTAATTTAACTTAATTTAAAGACAGAGGAAAATACTAAGACTACTAAGACTGAGATTAATGATAAGAGAATATACAAAACAAGTAATGCACAATGCAATTGCTCACCACCCACTGACCGATGCCCAGCCTGTTCCCGAGCAGCAGTTTCCCTCTGGGCCAACTCCCCCCAGTTTCTATACTGAGCATGACATCATATGGTCTGGAATAGCCCTTTGGCCAGGTGGGGTCAGCTGTCCTGGCTGTGCCCCCTCCCAGCTTCTTATGCACCTGGCAGAGCAGGGGGAGCTGAAAAGTCCTTGACTGGTGTAAGCACTGCTTAGCCACAACTAAACCATCAGTGTGTTACCAGCATTCTTCTCATCGTAAATCCAAACCACAGCACTATGCCAGCTACTAGGAAGAAAATTATTCTGTCCCAGCTGAAACTCAGGATAAATAGGCAACCTGCTTTCCTCACCAGAAACTCTGGGAAGTGCAAGGAGGAAAAGGTAAAGGGTGCTGGAGCTGCAGGGTGGTCCAATGCCAGCTGGGAGTTCAAGGCGGTAGTAGAAGACTCTTGATGTCTGGAAGACTATTGTATGAGGAGTTAGTGATCTGCACAGTGGGTAATTCAGGTGTATGCCTCCACGCCCCCAGTAAATACTTAGGTATTCCTTTTATTTGTCTTGTGGTATCAGTAGTCATGGAGCCCATGACCCTATTAGCTTACCTTCTTTCTGTAATTATATGGACTAGTAACTTGTACTTCTGATTGGAAGTTGAGATTTGAAATAGTAGAAGTGATTTCACTGCTCAGGGATGAGAATATGAATCTGAAAAACTGATAATACAGCAGTGACATTAATAGTGTGTGAGAGTGCCTAGGTATGTTTTGTACAATTTTTATGAGATTCCTCACACTGGAGGGGAGAGGGAAATTAAGGCCCAGCTAAAAGCAAATGACCCAGAAAATAAATTCTCTTGAACAGGAAGAAGAGCAACCATGATCAGCATTCCCCAAAATATCTCTGACCAGAAACCCAGTGATGCATTTTTTTTTTTATCTGAGGAAATTCCCTCTGGGCATCTGCTGTCACCGAACTGCACAATTTAGTCTGCAGACCCAAACAGCTCTGAAGGTGACATTGTGTGCCAAACATAGCTGCACAGAAGCAATTCGCTTGCAGGCTGATATTCACAGAGCTTGGAGCAAGTGAGTATTCCCACTTCAGCGCTTTGAAATGAATTTTATACATGGGGGAATAGATCCTAGAGAAAACCTGCTGGAATCCTTTGGACTGTGAAGCATTACCATAAATGTTGCTCAGAAATGTTTCAAGGAACATACTTACAGATTGCTGTGAAAGCATGCTGTGGATGGCCCTTTTTGGTGTGTGTTTATTAAATAAAATGTCATAGTTAGGACTCCTTTTTATGTTGTCACATATGTACATATGTGAAACATACTGAAACTGAAACACTGAAGTTTGGTCTAAAGCACTGCAATTGACACAATTACTCATTTTAGCAATGCACATTCCTTTGAAATCTTTCTCCTTTTAAATTTACCTTTGTGCTTAGAAAGTGCTTGCTCTTGATTCCTGGCTTAACAAAACGCTTCACATCATGACCAATAGCTTCCCAGAAGGGCCCAGTTTCTTGTGTGGCATATAATTAACAACAACATGAAGAGTTTAAAAGTCCAGGTGTTCATTTCCATTCCTGGTGAATGAACCATTTCTGCTTCACTCACATTTAGGAAGCCATCACAACTCCATCAAAATTCCTTACACTCAGATATTTCAAACATACTGGCCTTATTTTTACAGGCTATATCAGTTTCCTGTACCAACCAGGGAATACCCCCAGTCTGTACTTAGATGAAAGTGCTAAAAAAACAGAAAAAAAAGAACTGAAGGCTGATTACAGAGATGGTAGCAATTGAACTTTTTTTTTTTTTTTTTGAGGTACAAGAACGGTGTCCTAAACTGCTTATTCTGGTGAGATACAATAGTATTTTTAATAGTTTAGGCCCATTAAAAGTATTTGACTTTTATTTCATGTTAACAGCAATGATTTGGCCACATTTATATTCGAATCATTATAATTAGAATTTTCCTTAATTTTAAAAGAATTGAAGTATGGTGATATGGACATCTCTCTAACTGTATGAGCTCAGGGTTTCTCTCTGGATTGAGCACGCACCACAGATTTTCATTTAAGTCTTAGATTCTATGAAATGACAAATGTCTCCAGATGACAGGCAGTTCTAGTGCTAACCCAATCCTCAGTTGCTTCCATAATGAGTTGTTGATAAGTCTTCCTGACCAACTTTTAAAAGTAGAAAAATCAAATATATAGGAAGTATTTCAAAAAGCATTTTACAGAAAAAATGTTCATAGCACTGTTGGAGAATGTGTATTCATTTGGTCTGAAATGGTCCTATTTGTAAACACTTTCATTCACCAGTCTGATCCTAAATACTGGAGGAGATTTACAATCTGCAAGAAACACAATGCAAGCAACTTTTAACTAAATTAAATGTGAATGGAAATTTATCAGACTAGGGCTTGAATATTAGCTGCTTCCACACAAAAACTGCTGAAAAGCCAGAGCTCAATAACTAGACTCAGTTTAAATGATACAGATCCCTTTATGTAGAGCTTAAAAAAACAGTCACTTGGAAGATAGAGTCAAGCTGCCCGTGTAGACATAGTCTCTGTCCTCAACTGTTGCATACTGATGATGTGCATTGCTAAATATTTCCTGTTTTCTATTTTAAAAAGTGACTAAAGTCTATTCTTGTTTCAGGCACCTCCACCCCCCTGAGTTGAAAGTCATGGTGGCATTTAACTCCTCAAATCAACAGTGTTTGGCTATGTGATAAATGCTCGCCTGCACACCCACAAAGAAGCACAGAGACCCAATGGCAGGTGGGGGAACTCAACTAATACCCTGCCCCAGCTACTCCCAGCCCTATCCCAGGAGCCATCAGCCCACCACAGGTCCATCTCCATAATCCCAGAGGAGCACAGAGCCCAGAGGCAGGTGGGAACCCAAATTAAGGATTCAGAGGAAGGGACACCCTGTCTGGGCCCCAGCCAAGGCTGTCCCAGGAGGCCCTCAGCCCTAGTCTCGAGGTGTGACACCCACCATGATGAGTCAACACTGGAGCACCTTTTGGACAGAAGGGTGTAACCGCCACGGGTTATGGGACACATTACAGAATGCAGGTGAAGAGCATTTTGGAATAGCACAGGACTTATGGAAGTTTAAGGAAGGAATCAAAAGGTGGGGAGAAGGAGGGAATTAGGTGATTTGGGGAGGAACAAGTGTGGAAAAATAGAGGGATACAGGGACAAAAAGGGACAGTCACCTGTAAATAGTTGGCTGGTCAGTAAGCTTGTCTGGCTGCGTCCTTGGCCTGATCAGCACAGGCTGTCCCCTCTTTTAACATATTATCATCCCCTGTCCCTGTTGGCCCATTATGCCTTAGCTATGTAGCTTCTTGAGAGAGATCTCAATATATAATGGTCAACTTGCAGTCATAATAACATGGACATCTTGCAGTAAAAGCAAGGAAAGATGCATAGTGAGAGATAATGCATTTTACTATATATTTGGAAAAATGGACATGCTTTTAGGAAGCTTTTCTTGATGTCTGAAACAAGCATAACATAACTAAGATAAATTCAGAGCAATTGTTCCCAGCCTGCTTAGACTGCAGTGTGCTTCATCTGCTTCAGAAACAGAAGAAAAGTCCTTTTTAGTCCCAGGAGCTTGTCTGGTTTTCTATATTTATATAGGTTTGTCTAATAGAAGTTATTATCTGTCCTTAAATTTTTGCCTGTTTTGTCACACTTACGGTAGCCCTATAGTTTTCTCACTTTTAGAATGTTGTGCATTCTCCATAAAAGTATGTATTTTAACTTGTCACGCCAAATTTTTTCTTCCATATAATAGTGACAACAGTTTTTTAATAATCCTTTCTTACTTATTTATAAGGATTGACTTTGTTCTTTGTGTGTCTTCCAACTATTAACAGATGGCAACTGGAGCTCTGATATGGGCAAGACCTGTAGCAGTGGGCTCATTTTTGGCTCTGTCCACATCTTTATTTATCCTTACTTTGTCTTTTGTAAATAATTTCTATTGTTAGAAGCAGCAATGCTGGCATGAAATCTGCAGTTCTATTCAGTACATTTGCTATATTCCTTTTATCAAATAATCTCTGTAACATCTTGCACATTTCTTGTCGATGAAGACCAACTATTATTTGACGATAAGCATTTAGAAGAAACAAGCTTTTCTTCAGTGTTTCAGACAAAAAGTAGCATACACTTGGTTGCTAATCTTAATAGTAGAGACAATAATATTGTATATGTTAAATGGGAGATGATTCGTTAAAAATACAGGCACCTAGATTTTAAATGTTATGGACCATTTCTTTCTAATAAATTTATTATCTGGGCTGCTCATTTTGTTATAGCAAACAATTAAATTCTGTTTCTAATATAATTTACATAGTTCTACCATTGTAATTAGGCAATATATCATTATCTTCAAATACCTCACCAGATGTATGGCTTTGATGCTGCTAGGGCTATCCCTAAGGCTGCACCCAGCCTTCACAGCATTGCGGCTGGTTTCCCCCTCTTTGTTCAGTTTTAGTATATGTGATAAAAAAGGCCTTTTGCAGCTCATTTTAAGTTTCAGTGCAAAGTCCAGCTTAACAAGACTTCTGTCTGTGATCAGTTTATTTCGATTCCTTCTAAATTCTTACGACACAGTTCAATAAAATACTTTTTCATATTTTGATAATTTTTTGTATTGTGGACTTACTGACCCTAGATTTATACTCTGTCCGATGAAGCTGTGTTCTTCCCTGTTTTGCTTGCTTACAGTGATGACCCAGACAGGGTTTTCCCTTTCTACTCAATAAAATGTCATTCTTTCTGTGCTTTCAAAGCTTTCAGCTTTGTAGTCTAATCAAACTAATGAATTTGTGTACTGTCTCTCAATTTAGGCTCTCAATTTTTACTCAGACTCTCAATTTAGAGACAGCTAACTACAAAGTTTGTTAGTTGAGGAAAAGCCTCATTTGAATGACTACAGGGAAAAAGTGTTAGATGATACTCAGTGTTGACAGATGTAAATTGAGGTAGATTATAGAAGCAGTCCTAGCCTTAGATACAGAATGGTGGGCTCTGAACTTGCCATCAGCATTCAGAGAAAGAGGTGTTAGGAGTTTTAATAAGCAGTTTCATGAACACGTCAGTGTACTCATAAAAGGAAATAGATTGGAAGAAATGGTTAAGAAAAAAAAAGGACAGAGTAAAACAGAAAAATGTCAAACGCCACTGTAAAAAGCAGTGGCATTATCACACCTTGAATATTACAGTCAGCTCTGGACCCTCATTTTAAAGAGGACGCAGTGGAACTGAGAAGGAACAAAGAAAGGCAGCCTGGATGCATCACGGCTAATGTCCCAAAAATGAATGAATCAACTTGTACTATTCAGAAATAATTTTAGGATGGTTATAATAAGCATATATATGAAATCAGGAGAGACATGGAGAAGCTGAACAGGGAAACATTCATAAAACAGGGAACAACTCTGAAACATCTGTTCTAACACAAAAGCTTGAGGCATTAATGTCATTAACAATTGGCGCAGTTCAGCAAACAAATGGAATTACTTCTGCACAAGCTATGTACTTAAGCTCTGGAGCTCTTTGCCACAGGATGTTGTATATCAAGTTTACATGGACTCAAAGACCAATTAGAGAAATGCATGGAAGAAAAGAAATCTGTCAAGGTCTAACCCAGACACCAGCCCCAGCACATGAAGCCCCAATGTCTTGTGCTACTGCAAGTTAAGAAAGGTTTCCAAGGAAGTATCATACATGTTTCATACACTTGCCTATATATTTGCTATTGGCTATCAACTATCAGTGTTAGATTAAAACATGGATAAAACATAAATGTTCACCAACTGAAAATTTTGGAAATTAATATTTCAAGTAAGAGGTAAAGATGTATATGATATGAAGAAAAAGACAATGTAGACTTTGATCTGATCTGAACATTCATTAATATTTATTTTAAAAGGCACTTCATATGCACTGCTGAATCATCTCAGAAACGGTGATTATTTTCTATACGCAGATTTTTCAATCATTACTTCTTGCTACATGGAGTGTTAGGGGAAAAGAATATCTTGGATGTTCACACAGAGGAATTTCTGACCTAGAACAATCATTATAATCAATGCTCGAGGAATTAAAGTCCTTAATTTGATAATATTAGTCAAAATGACCTATTTACTTAGCTTTATTAATTTCCCTTCATCCTGTCTCCTGTTTCATAGCAAAGCCCTTGGTGAATTTTAATTTGTGCCTCTTTTTGACCTGAGAAATGAATCAAATTTTAGCACCTGCTGGTATTTTTACAATCCAGGAAGTATTGTTTATACACTGTTCTTATTTACAAAATGTACAAAGTAATGCTTCCCTAAGTAGAGGAAAAATCAAACTACAGGAGAAATTAATTTCTGCAAAGGATCTCTCAGTCAAATCTCTCTCCCAGCTTTTATCCAGGCAAATTACTAAAACATCAGAAGCTACCTGGTACTTCCTAGCTTGTCTACTCTCAGCTTCTTTGATCCCTTTGTCTCCCTTGCTCTGGCTGACATTTCATGAAACAACACATGGGGAGGGTGCTCAGCTCAGACATTCTTTGCTTGTGACTGGATTTTGGGGTGTGTTTGTAGATGGGGAGGTGGTCACTTCCAGTGTTTTGCCTTCAAAGCATTTGACTTGTTTCTTACCACAGCTTCTATGAACAATAGGAACTACGACCAATGAAGGAAGAATATCGTTCTTACCATCACTGCAGAGGATGCCAGATCTTCCGTATGGACAAAGACAAACAGCATCTTGCCTGGACTTTGGAAAACACGTAGCACCATTTCCACATGGATTTTCATCACAAGTCATGAACTGGCAGAGTTTTCCAGAGTAGAGTTTAGGACATTCACAAAACCAATTTTCTGCATCACTGACAAATTTAAATTAAAAACAAAAAAAATGTATGAGTACCAAAACACACTTAAAAAACCAGGATGGGTTTTACATTCACAGAAAATCAGTGACATTTGACTTATGGGTGTAATATATTTCTTTGTTTTCACTCTCTTAACTTTTTTTTTTTTTGCTTGTGTATCTATCTGGCATTAGAGATGCCAGAACGTTTTATGGGTGACTTGAGTTGACAGGTTCTTTTGGGTTTAATTTTATATTTTGATTTGTCTTTCCTTTCATGGTAAGATATGTGACTTTTCTAATGTCTCACTAGTTATTTGTGCTTCTCCTTTCATGAAATAGTTGAAATAACTGCTACAGTAAAACAGTTCTTCTATTATGTCTGAAAAAAATGAAAGGAAGTGAAAACAAAAAATGTAAAGTTACTAGTTAACTTTGCAAATGAAAACATCATTCGTACATTCAGGCATTACATATAGCTTGTGACAACACAGGAAGATGTAAAGAAAAACTGAAAAATGAATACTTACAGTAGTGATTATATTGAAATTGAACCAGAACAAACAGGTAATATCTCTGCTTTCATACATCTTATATTCTCAGCCATAAGAAAGAATATTAGAATAGACAAGGAAAAAAGTAAGTTGTAATCAGTCTTGAGGGGTGATAGAAACAAACGTTTAGAAATGTGCATATTCTGTTTGTATGAATTATCTTTTTTTCAGTATACAAAGATAGCACAATGGCAGATATGGTAGGAAAAAAAATCAGGTAGGAAAAGCAGGAGTGTAAGACATTCCCATCTATCACTTCTTATAAATATAATTTCATTAAAGGTCTTATTTGATTTTCCCCTCATTTTGTGACTGAAATTAGATGACAGCCAGATAGATCGGTTTGTGTGATTACTACACATCCTTGGTATTGAACAGAAACATGTCTGTTTTATACTTGATAAGGTCACGTGTGCCCATGGGTAGGAATGCAGAAGACATGATGTGAGCAGTATCAAACCACAGCCACTGTGTTTTTCCAGACAACAGCATAATCATTAGGATGTTCAGTGTTAAATTGTCAAATACATGTGATTTCTAAAAAATCTGTTCACTGCTTAGAATATCCATGCAATCAGGTTAGAGAAAATAAACCGAAGCTGAGAGAACTCTGGTATTTTTTAAAACAGGGACATAAGTATGTCTTGTGACAGTCTTTGTGCATAGCGGTTGATTAGTGTGTTTCTAAACTGACCACCCGCAGTTCTGGGGAGTGAGGATCTCAGCTGGAGAGTCTACCAGAATGAATCTCATGAATAATGCCTCCAGACACCTTTGCAAAGAAAATTGCTATCAGCTGCAATAATAAATTTCTGTGTGTAGCCTACTCTATTTATAGATCTGCTGCAGACACCAGGAGAGGAATGTAAATGAGACAACTGGATTGCTTTGGTTTTGTGCAGCATAGACAAGCCTGCTTTCAACAGTTTTAATATCAGCATTACACAGTTCAGCTAATTAGAAAAACAACAATAAACTGAATTCTTCCTGGAAATCTACAACTGATGGTGATGTTCTCTAAAACTAGTTATCAATCAGATGTGTTTCTGTTTGTTTATAGAAGAGAAGACAGATCATCGCTGCTGACTGCCAAAATACAGAGACTTTAGTCTTCACCTTTAAAAAACCAATTTTCATACATTCTTCTGTTGAGCTATATATGTCAACATCGGCCATTTCTTTTTATAGCCTTACTTTTGCTATTGTGGAGGAGATTAAAAACAACAGGTCTCATAATAAATTGTGAGGAGTTTGTTGTTATCAAAATGAACAATGTTCTAGCATTTCACTATTGATGCCATAACATCCTAATAACAAAGAAGAGTGATTCTCAATGAGGCAAAGAAAACAGTTTTTTAGAAGTTCTACAAAATAATACAAAACTTGATAATACAACCTCTAACCACAGAAAATATATCACAGCCAATTCATGAGAATTAGTATACTGAAATGCAAATTCCCAAATGACTTATTATTCTCTCTCAAGGTAGTCTGTCACTGTACTTGGTTAAGAAGAGGACAAGGCCTCCTGTGTTCTGCTGAATTAATCTCTGCTGCAAGAAACACATAAATGCTTGAATGACCAGTGACTTCTCTTCTCCCAAGTGGATTTTACAATTTCATGATATCCTGCAATCCTTTATAAGTGCAAGCAGCAAATCAGAATGGTAGTATCTTTTGCCAACACTGTACACCTGTGAGTAGCTCCAAGAAAAAGTCATTGGATAATTACATACATGAGCTGAAGAAAGTGAATAATGCATGAAAGAAACAAGGAAAATATCAGAATTTTGAGGCTGCAAAATTAGAAACATATTTGGAGTATTTTGCTGAAATGTGCTGTATGTCTATATTAGTTTTTGAGTTCAGATCCAGAGCATGGTTTTGAAGCAAAACTCCTTGTTGTCCCCAGTTGAAATGCCTTGTTCACACCGTGGATTAGCCTCAAGAGTACACAAACTCAATTTATTTCAGATGAACCTGCACCAGAAGATTGTCTCACACCTCAGGTGCTCCAGCTACTAATGGGCATTCAGCCCATGGGGCCAGACCAGGTCTAGGGTGAGTTAAAGCTCCCTGAAATATGAATAACGGAGTTGTTGGGTCCTCAGCACTAATTGATTTGCCCTGTAAATCTAATCCCATTGAACTACATTATCTGCTAATATGGATGCAGATTTATAAGCCATCAAAAGAAAATCAGGCAGCCATGGTGTATATTATATATCAAAAAAGGCTCCAGATTTTGAACTGGAGTATGGATGAACTCCAGAAGTAGACAGAGAAAAAACCTAACCATCCAGAATCCTTGACGCAAGAACGTCAGAAACAATGAGAGAAAGTGGGAGAAGAGACAGAAATAGTGTAGAGAGGGAGTGGAAGAGACAAGAACAATACTCCTAGAGCACCATCACCTCACGTCACCAGCCTTATGGTATATGATGAAAAAAGTGTAGGGAAGATGAATTGTTCTCTGGCATTCTTACAATCCTCCTCTGAAATGGGCACACTTTTCATTACCATTTCCCATGTTAAAATATTCCTTTGATCTTTGGTGTAGACATTACATTAGAAAGAAAATCATCAAGAAGCATTTGCATGGTATGACATGATATTGGTAATTCAGTGATAGAAATTATTTTCCTTGAGGCAGTACTACATCAGTGACCTGACAGAATGAAATCAAAGTTTTGTATATGATTGACACCTTTGGGATGCCAACACAGGTTTTGATAACTTATTTTTTTTAAATATTGCACAGTGTAGAGGAGACTGGATTGTGGCAAATTGATAATACAGTCACAGCTGTAATTAAGCATAGTTTTTGACTTTTAAACTACTTCTGTTTTTAAAAGAAAATATTATAGTCCCTCTGTACAATGTGTCATAGACATCATTTGTACTCTAGTGATACAGTGCTGAGGTTCTCCAAAGCAGAGTATGATTTTCTATATGCCTGTGCTTTTTCCATCTCTAAAGTGGGAGCACTATGGTCTGCAGTTCCTCCTGAAAGCACTGTCCGTGCCATTTGTGTAGTCGCATGTGACAGGGCTTCCCTGAAAGGAAGCACACTCAACACCCTTTAATCATGACAGTGCTAAGCTGAGAATGACAAAAACTTCAATATTTAATGACACAAGTTCTTTTAGTGCTCTCACTGTATTATCTGGGACAAAGCTATGGAAGTTGGAGGGAACAGCTTCCAAAGCTTCTTCAGTTAATAAAGTGCAGATGTAATTCAGTTTATTTTAAAGATGCTACAATTATTTTTTCCTAGTGCCATTTTGTTTTAAATTGCTGGAAACTGAAAGGAGCATCATATTTTATCAGTTTAAACTTTAAGTTGAATTACACTTCATGCGAAGATTTGTTAAATCTCTTTCTAGAAAATACCAGGATAACGTAAAGGTGATTAGGATCTTCCTTTGAAAGCTTTGTGTAATAGCCAATCTACAGAAACTCATTGCAGCCAGAAGGATAACCTTATCTCATCAATAATCTTAAAAATATCAAAGGACAATGTATAAAGGAGGCATTTCTTCCTTGTGCACAGCAGGCATTTTTCTAGTATATAATATATCTGCCAATCTTTCCTTATATTATACAGCTCCCCCAAATCAATTCAGCTTTCCTGCTGCTTTAGTACTCTCACCCAGGTTTCCTCAATTACGGTATCTTCTCTAGATCTGAGTGCTTTTGTTAGCTTTACTGTTTTGAATCCTTTTTTCCCCTATCAGGAATTATTATTCTGCAAGCTCTGGTGATTCACTTTAAATTTCCTTTCCTTTCACTGAAAGCACTTTCTAAACTGCGTCTCTTTATATAAACAACCACTGACAGGCTCTCCTTAAACCGAGTCTAAATCACTTGTGAACTAAATTGGTTTTGAAAAGTCCTAGGGAAAATATTTTCAGATTGGTTGGGCGCACTCATGGAAAAAAGCTTTTGCTTTAAATTTTCTTTGAGGCAGGCTTATACTCAGAGTTATACTGATTCTAGCACGGACTAAATAGGAGCTCACATTTAAAAGACACTTCCAAATTCTTTGATCCAGGTTAAAAGAATTAGAGAAGGAAGGTTCTGATTCCACTTCAAAAAGGAGAATAGGAATGACAAAAAGGTTCCATCACCTCGCTTGCCGGCTGCCAACATACAAGAGAGAGACCACTGCATACAAAATGGTTCAGTTCAAACAGAAAATTAATTTATAGGACCCAACTAAGAAATTTAATTAAACAGATACTTAATCCATCCCAGTCAGACAATAACGAGCATCTGCTCAATCTTATCATTAAACATACATATATGAGTTTCCTTGAACAGGAATCCACTCCTGAAATAATACCTGAACTTTACAAAGTTTACTGGAGTTGTGTTTGAGGTAATCATAACTTGGGAAGACCAGAATTTGGTTTATGGAAATGATGAAGGAGGAAGAGCTCTTGCTTATTGGCAGAATATCTACTTCTATTGGCAGAGTACCTATTTTCAGACCTTCAAAGATGTCACGATCTTCAGGAATTTAGGATTGTTAAAATTTATTTCAAGTACTAATGCAAATATCTAACACAGTACTATCTCACTTTTCAGGATCATGAAGCCTCTTCTGGAGTCTTTTATAAGCCCTCTTTAACTTTCATTTTCAGCTCAGATAGTGAATATACAGGTGATTCCCCACCACATGAAGGATACACGTCCATTAAAAATGGTGCATATGATGCATAAAAGTCCTGTCCTGTAATGTGACAATTATGACCATTCCTGTCACACAAAAGGATACACAATTGTGGCATCAAGCACTTCTGGACACATAACACTTCATGGTGGATGGTTAAAGATCCCTCAGGAAAGAGTACATCAAGCAATCGTTGGTGAGAACAATGTATGTGGGTAGCGACCCATTCCCTGGCCATGTCTAAAGAGAAATAATGGTCTGTCAGGCTGCATCCTTCATAAGGGCTGTAATTAGCTCTGACACTACTCCTTTCCCCAATCTCCTTAGTCCTTTCAGTTAAATCTAAATTTTCTCTTTCTTTATGTTGCATGGGAAAAATGGTAAATAGATGTTATCATCTATCTGCTAAAATGTATTTGTAAAAATGAAACAAAATTTCTTTTTAAAAAGTTGAAAGGCTATGATTTTGATAATAACAAATTAGCACTATGTGAAACACAGCCAGGGAAGCACATAAACATTTTCAACAGCATAAGGTAGAAGCCAGATCTCTACCTCTCACTTGAAATCACATGCTGCCTAACTTCTGTTTGTCCGTTGAAAATAGCTCATAATTCCTTGTGACATAAAGTTTCCAATTGCTCCCAGCAGTCCCTAGAGCCCTAAAGAGCCTTTGCTTCAATATATCTACTATTTGCAGCAGGACTCGTGAGCACCACATCCAAAGTGGCAACACTGAACACTGGTGTGCAGCACATCGCTCGTTGCACTGTTTCCATTAAACGTGCAATGTATACTATTGCTCGTTTCTGTTAGAATTTTAAAACAATCTTTTAGCACAAAAACATTCGTTACTTCAACGTTAGGTGAATTTATATGTTGCACAACTATGTAACTTAGTAATATCCAAGATTTCAGTCTCCTCACAGAGCAACTGCAGTTTGCTACACTGATCATGAAGAGATGGATAACAACAAAATCGAAGAAAAAAATCTTGAAGAGTTTGTAAAATAACAGCATTTACTTTAAATTCACAATGTAATAATTTTCAACTATAATGACTATAATCTAAATCCAGAACTGTCTACTGTGGAAAGAGAAAAAAAGTGTAAAGGTGTTATACTTTCCTCTCTTTCTCAATTTCTTCCTAATAACTTTTAAAATATTTTTTTTATTTACATATCAATTATTTCAAACTTTCATAGATGCAAACCCTTCCCATTCCATTCTGAACTCAACTTACAGAAGGAAGTTTCCATAACCACTTCTTCATTGCATTGTCACTACTTCTACTGATTTGCAACTCTAATAATCAGTGGCTTAGCATTTCCTTTGTGTCTATTTAGCACCCATTACCCTTTCTATTTTAAAAACATTCTTAATCTTAATAAGGAGTTGATCATCAGTACTTGCTTGTAAACCCAATCTATGTAAAAGGCTAGAAGCCATGAATCTCTTAAGAACTCACGTAAAAGGGTAAGTTAGGCTTTGAACTTGCAGGACATCATCACCTTCCCACAGTGATTTGCCCTGTTCACAGAATTACTTCCAATAACTCCTGTTAATTCAAATCCACAGCCGCCTTCTCTATCCTAGGTACCATCTCAGGTCCTTCTAGTTTCAAATCAGTCTCTGAACTTTCTGTTTCTAGCTGTTGTGGTTTAACCTGGCAGGCAGCTGAGCACCACACAGCTGTTCACTCACTCCCCCCCGCCCGCAGTGAGATAGGGGAGAGAATCGGAAAAAAGGAAAAAAAAAAAAGTAAAATTCATAGGTTGAGATAAAGACAGCATAATGGCACAGAAAAGGAAGGGAAAATAATAACGCAATTGCTCACCACCCACTGACCGAAGCCCAGCTTGTTCCTGAGCAGCAGTTCCCCTCCGGGCCAACTCCCCCCAAGTTTCTATACTGAGCATGACATTATATGGTATGGTATAGCCCTTTGGCCAGGTGGGGTCAGCTGTCCTGGCTGTGCCCCCTCCCAGCTTCTTATGCACCTGGCAGAGCAGGGGGAGCTGAAAAGTCCTTGACTGGTGTAAGCACTGCTTAGCCACAACTGAAACATTGGTGAGTTCTCAACATTATTGTCATCCGAAAACCAAACCACAGGACTATGCCAGCTACTAGATAAAAAAAATTAACTCTATCCCAGCTTAAACCGGAACAATATCTCAACAAAATGGAGATTGTTTTACCACATGCATGTAACACAGTGTAGTATTTACATATAAGCCTTAATGTTTGTAAAACATGTAAAATGAAATGCACCCCAAGCAGTGTGTAAAACTAGCAATTACAGAATGCTCTATGAAAACCTGACAACATCATAATGAGACAAGGTAAACCATAGCTGCTTTGAACTGACGTCATCTTTACCATTCACTTTGGATACTCCCTTCTCTAACAACCCTACAAACGCCAAAAGAGATAAATTCTGAATGAATGAACTTCATGGAGGAGAATCTGAACTGAACCTTTATTAGAGAATCCATCTTTCTGCATTTTATCTGCACCCTGTTTTTCTCAGTGATCGCCAAAAGAAAATTTGTACCTTGCTTGTTCTTTTCTTAATAAAAACACAAAGCTGGGTGCACAGGAATGCTCTCTACTTTTTCTCTGGACAGCTAACAGAGCCACAAAAAACTTTAATCGTGACAGAGCAGGTATTACAATAATGCTTTTCCATGGAAGGGGATGACTATGCGTGACCCATACTTTTACAGTATTTTAATATTAATGAGAAAGTCACATCTCTCCACTTTGCCTATTCAAAGCTTGCACGTAGTTTCTAATTTTTTAAATTGTATTTGTTGTCTACCCATGCCCCTTGGGAGCTTGCTGTTTTTTCTGATTCTTTAAGATGATACAGCTCCTTCTTATAAATCATGTCTCCAAGCAGTAAGCATCCATGGACAGATATTCTCTGTGTTTGCACAGTGGCTAGTGAAATGTAGCCCCTTGTTCCTTCTGCCTATGCATTACAGCAAATATGATAAAATAATAACATAAACTAATCTTCATTAAAAAAATATGCTTTTCTTGTATGGTGTCATGGTGTAATTAATATATTAAAAATGCACCACTGACCTAATCAGTAAAGATGGCAGTGCAGGACACTGCCTGGACTTTTACACATTCTTTGAAAGAGTATAACTTGAGATGTAACTAAAAGTCATTTGCCTATAGAAAATATTTTTTCAAGCTCCTGGTCAGATGTCATTAATTACTATATATACAACATAGAAGACTGTAGCTTCTCAAGCATCAAATCCTAGGAATGTTGTGGGCTGAGCTCATTTCTATTAACACCTGAATCTAAACCTATTATGAAGTGTGAGGTGATAGATGAATGACACAAGCAGTTGCACTTAACATATTTTCTACAAATTTAGTGCTTACAAAAGGTGGTAGATTAGTCAAAATTCTCTGGTTGGCACAAACTAGATAATGTGTTTCCTTACCAATGACCAAGGTAATTTCTCTGCCTCAGAAGGTAATTCACACCTCTGTGCCTTTTCAATCTGTGGTTTCTTTGACTGACAAGTGCTTTAACTCCAATATAGGTAACTCCTAGAGAATTGAAATAAGACTCTGGAAAGTTCCCAAAGAGCTTTGTACAGCCCTCAGACTAGAACACCATCAGTCACATGATGTAAATGAATTGGTAGATCATGTTTGAAGAACACTGATTTTCAGGAATCACCTCACATATACTGGGAGATAGGTCTAGAGCTAATTCTTACATCAGCCCAGCAGTGGTATTTCATCACTGGAGGTATATCTAATTACACTGTAAGCATAGAATGTGTGGTGCTGAAATCCAGAAAAAAAAAATAATCTAAGCACCCTAGATATTTGTGGTTCTGTACTGGGTTTGTGTGGCAAGGCTTTGGTAGCGGGGAGGCTACAGGAGGCTTCTGTGAGAAGATGCCAGAAGCTTCCTCCTTGTCCGATAGACGGACCTGCCACTGACCAAGGCCGAGCCCATCAGTGATGGCAGCAGCGCCTCTTGGATAACATATTTAAGAAGGAAAAAAACCTGCTGCAGAACAGTAGCCAGAGAGAGAGAAGTGAGAGGATATGAGAAAAAACAGCCCTGCAGACACCAAGGTCAGTGCAGACGGAGGGGTATGATGTGCTCCAGGTGCCGGAGCAGAGATTCCCCTGCAGCCCATGGTGAAGACCATGATGGGGCAGGCAGCCCCCCCACAACCCATGGAGGCCCACGGAGAAGCAGATCTCCACCTGCAGCCCATGGAGGACCCCACACTGGAGCAGCTGGATGCCCAAAGGAGGCTGTGACCTCGTGGGAAGCCCGTGCTGGAGCAGGCTCCTGGCAAGACCCGTGAGCCCATGGAGAGAGAAGCCCATGCTGGAGCAGGTTTGCTGGGGCTTGTGACCCTGTGGAGGACTCATGCTGGAGCTGTCTGTTCCTGAAGAACTGCACCCTGTGGAAAGGATCAACCCACAATGGAGCAGGTTCTTAGAACAAGAACAGTAAAATTGGCTTCCATCAGGCATTGCACTCTCATGTGGAATGTAGTACAAAGACTTCCCACAACAACAAAATACCATTTTTTTGACTTCCAAAACAAAATGTCTCTTAAGGCTTCTTAAGAGTGTCTATCCACTGCCTGTCTCTTTCTTCCATCTCTTTGAGATTCACTTGCTTCCCCATTGTAGGCCAGATATCTTCCTCTACTGTCAGGAAAAAAAGAGGTGAAGAAAGCCACAGTGCTGTCTTCTTGTGCATCCTTTCTCTGGGGTGCCACTAGCTCTCAGATGGAGTAAGAAATCCCTGCAGCACAGGATTTCTGTTATTAACTGAACTGTAGGAAGTTAAGTAAAACTTCATAGATTCCCTTTGCCCATGGCTCTATCTGAATATCTACAATTAATTCAGACGCAGCAATTTCTTTAAATGACATCAAAGGTAGGTCACAAAAACTGAAAACAGAAAGCAGTTAGGAACATAAGCGTGTTTGAAGGACCAAATCTTGACCTGTCTACCAGTTTTCTCCTAGTACAAATTAAAGATAACATATAGGGACTGCACAAACCTTTTTCAAAAACTAACTGCTTAATCTTGCACAACAATTTGAACATGAGAAGGGCAAGCAAAGTGCTGAGTACTAGAACTACTGACAACACTGACTGAAGTCAAAAGTTAGCAATCACTGTGTGCTTTCAATTTTTTTACAATATAGTCTTTATCAATAGCTTGAGTTGTTCTGTCTTGTAGGCTGACCTTTTACTTTGATTGCTGCCTCAGCTCTACATTTCACACATTCCTGGATGATGGCTATGACTTATGAAGGATATAAGGTGCCCTAAAAACTGTGAAATCAAATGCTATAAAACTGAGTGTTGGCATTTTTCAAACGTGCAAGAACTGTAACTGTTAGAGTTGTTCTGCTGTTGAGAATTAGCATAGCTGGGTGACACACCAGGCTAAACTAATGCAAAATGCAACAGCGAAAGTCTGTTTTGCAGCCAACCTTTATAATTGGTACAAAAGGCCGTTTGTGTACCATTTTCTCAAACAGACCTAACTTAAAATGCTATGAGATTAGTCACTCTCTAGCTTTCATTCAAGAGGCCAGATAAGCCAGCTAGTCTGACCTATTTGCAGCAAAAGGTAAATGACAGTAAATTACAGAATTTATGTTAGAGGAAAACCATTGCATCATGGCATCATTATCAGTACGGTTATTTGCTTCCAGACTTTTTTCAGAGAAACGAGTCAGTTCCTCTTCCTTGATACCATAAGGCTGATCCATTTCTTTACATTTATGCAGAAGAATAATAGGAAGTTATTCTGTCAGTCTGGCTCTACAGGCTACCTTATCTTGCAGACTTCAGGGGAATGGAAATAAGTTGTTCTTTTAAATAAGACACTGGAATTTACAAATGAATGACTAAAGTAGTCTAAATTCAGACTGGGAATACATATGTAATCATTTACATTTAATCATAGTGGTGTTTAGAGTAGTTCTGTGGAAAAAGCAGACATACAATTTTACACTGTTTTTTGGATATAGGGTGTCTATGACTAAGGTTTAGCAGATGGTGTCTGTGACAATATTAACCTTTGAATGCAAATGAGCTTCTTCACATCTTCTGAACATTTTTTATTTTCCAGTGTGCATCAGTATGATGTCTATCCATGAAAAATGAAAGTACTGGAAGGATTGCTAATAACAAGCTGATATTACACTGTCTCATTCTAATGTCTGAATATTTTACAGATACAGCTGTTTGCTGCTGGGAGGAATGAATGGTGCTTCAGTCTCTAACATGTGCTGTACTCTTCTGACAGAAAGACTTCTACCCCACTGATTCAGTAGCAACGAAGGTGATTTGAAAGGTCTACCAGTATTTTCGCCATAAAGTTTTGAGGCTATGTCTACACAGCAGAATGAGATCATGGAAGTAGAATTAGACATATTAAACTTCGCTTTAATCTGCTTAGCCCTGTTACTACCTGCAGTGAAAACATGGTGGGATGTTCCATCCTGACTGCTAATCCTTCAAGGAAAGCAGGGAGTTTATTCCATATACTAGCACGTATTGATATTACCACTCATTCTGTTGTCATGAAAACTATTTTAGTTATACTTTTTCTACAACCATTACCTCTTTATTTCACTTTATAGGCATGCCCTCTGTGTATCCATAGAAACAAGCACAGAATGAAATGTGATGCCTTGTGGTCACATGTTTGTTTTAAAGTTACCACATAATGGAAATGCAAGTGCCTTAAAAAACAAAAAGGCAAGGAAAAAATAAGGTAGAGGACTAATGCAACCAAAGGAAATAACATATTTTAACCCTTCCTGTTTACTTCCTCCAGTCAACTTATAACAAACAGTTACCAAATCTGTATCGGCTGCTTCCTGTTTACTTCCTCCAGTCAACTTATAACAGTTACCAAATCTGTATCGGCTACAATATTAAAGCAGGATTTTCTTCCTTTGGTATCAATACTCCTGTAAGTGAATTGCACGTTTGAGCTAGTAAGCACGGTTGACTATTCCAACAGCTCACTTAATAGCTTGGGGAAGAAAGTTAAACATCCTGCTTGTGGGTACACAGTGATTTGGTAATGAGGGTAGGTGCTTGGACTTTTCCCAGGCTTCCTAGGTTCGGCTGGGCAAATCAGGACAGCTCTACAGAAATCAGTGGTGTTCTTGAAAGGTCATGGCTTTACAAACACTGTAACACAAATAGGCATATTTAGAATCAGAAATTTAATTTTGGGGTGCTCAGGTGGAAGAAGGCAAACTGGAATCCCTTTGCCTACTCTGGACTGCTTATGCTTTAATATTAGGAATTTACTGACAAAAAGAAAAAATAAACCTGGAGTACCAACTACAACCGCAGTTCTCTCAATTTCTGTTATATGTCTGATCAAAGGTAGGGGCAGGTCCCCTAGTCATTATTCCTAGTCCAGAGCAACAGACTCTTTCACTCTTGCATTGTTGGCTGCAAAGTTCTTCACTCCTGAAGAGGAGGTGAAAAATGCTCCCAGAAAGCTTCTGAGAGGCTTCGGTACTTAAAGACCTACCTAGAACAGGGCCTGGACTCCAAAAGTTATTAGATACCTGTACCAGAAATTACCCTAGAATCATGAGAACTTGATAGAATCTGAGGTTTTGTAGCATTTTTAATTTACAGGTGTAAAAATTAAAAACACAAATGTCATCTGTGCTAGCCAAATGAATTATACAACTGTTAGTCAAAGGAGAGCAATTTCTTTTTTAACTGACTCCATTTTCTGATGTGCTTTGTAAAGCTTTTTTAAGAGACTCAGGACTGGAAGGCAGTTCCCTGGAGTTGAGGTCCCCCCACAACTAGATAGTTTCACATCAAAGAATATGTTTCTCTTGAAACTCCTACCTGTGACTGTATTTCCAACACAATAGCTTTTCATGTGTTGAAGAGTCAGACCATGGTGTGAATGTTCAGTTTGTGTCTGAACCAGATGATTGGTTTCATGAGGATCATAATCTTCAGCACAGTGGCAGATGCTTTAATGCAGACAAAGATCTCCATGAAACCACTTAGCAACTACAGAAGCTGGCAAACCAGCTGAATTCTCTGATGCACGTGCTTCTCCTCAATGCAAAAAAGGAAAAAAAAAAAGTTCTGGCTTACTCAAGGTCATGTAATCCTGAAAAGTTCATACTCAAAAATATGCTGTTGTGTGACAAATCAGGGTGTGATACAAAATGCCTCCAAAATCAAAATAAAAAAAACCATTGGATTTATATGCAGAGTTGGTAATCAAATTGGGTTTTGTGTTGGATATTGAAGAAAGGGGTGCAAGAAGGCGGGAAGTCCTAATGATGCACAGCTATGATTGAATTGTATTTTCTGCCATATATAACCTCTGTGCTATAATTGACATTCATCCAGGGGTAGAAAAGTAGTAAATGATACATTGTTGTCAAAAGCAGGTATAGTTTTCCATTTGCTTTCATTTTAAGTTTTTTAATTTTATTTGTGAAATCCTGACTTTGTTATTATTCACTTAGAATATTTTATATGTGATCTATGTAAACATGGAATATCACAATCAGTGACAAATCATTAGGTCAGTTTTATATTGTATCATCGATGAGATAAGGGCTTTGACAGATCTTTTACTGCAACTGATATAAAACAGTTGATTATAAAGATTTATTAACCATTTTTAACTGAACTATTTAAAAAGTAAAATCAACAGAGTTAATTTGTATCTTCTATTATATGATGAGTAAATTCCTTTAAAAATCTCACTTTACCTTTGTACATAAACTACCATTTCTTTTTAAAGGTGTCAAAGAGATGAGTAACTGAACTGTTTTAAAATACGCTAATAATATTTTGATTTGTCAAACAGCAATAAAATTTGTGTCACAGTGGTATTTGTGGGAAGGGGACCTCTGACAGGTTTCCGCTAATGCAACTGAACATGGAATATCGTCACTGGAATTGAATCTGCATCGTGACAGTAAAGAAAGCAGAGTAAGAGCAGTTTGTGTTGCAGTTGTAAGAAGCTGGCTCGAGCCCTCCAAGATTTTGCAGTGCACAAAATAAATTTCGGTAACTCGGATGGCTACCCTTAAATGTATTTTATGTGTGTAATGTAATTCTACGTATTCTAGTATAATCTAAAACAGTGTTTATGCCAAGGTATCACTTATGTGTTTTCTGTGTTTCAGAAATTGGATTTATGCTAGGCTGGGAATGGCAGTACTGGAAGAATGGAGTGATTCATTGCTAGGGTGTTTCTGTGGTAAGCTTTTCCACTGCTGTAATTGTTCAACTCCACAGGTGGTAGCTATGGCACTTGTGCAGAGAGAATACCACGCAGCTTCTGGTGTTTTAAGGAAGGTTAATTTTTTATTGCTAAAAGCAACCCTATAGAGCACAATACTTGTATATGGCATTAATTACCATTAAAGACTAACTCATGTACAGTGACAGTATCTGTAATAAATGCTAAAAATAGAAAAAAAAAAGATATTATGGAGTAAATTAGTAAACAAAGAATATTTGAAGCTGTGCAAGTAAAAGTTATAAGTAGAGGACACATAAAAAGTGGTTGACATGGCTTTTAAAAAGTCTATAATTATGCAACTGTAACTAAGATATTGGTATATTTGTCCATTTTATCTAAGGGTCACTTTTATCTCTAAAGTGGTGCAGTTATGCCCCAAACATGCAAGCTAATCTCTTTTACACAGGACTCCATAAATCTCAAATTTTAGGGAAGACAAGAAAAACATAGCTTTTGTGGACCCCCTTTAGCACTCTGTTATTTATCAAATATCCTTTTGTATACATAGCTAAGCTGTGTTGCTGATGTGATACAATAAGATGCAAGGAGCACTAGAACTATGAAATCATCTAAGAATCACCAGCATAAATCATACAGGATCACAAACCATTCATTAATCACTCCTTCCTCATACGTCACCACTTGCCAGGGGACCGCCAATAATGTGCTCTCTCTCATTCTTAAACAGTTTCAGGCAGTGCCTGAAATAGTATTATGTCCTATTTTATGAAGGTTAAGTATCCTGGAGAAAAGGCATCGTCCTCTTACTACCCAAGCTATTAAAAAGCCTCATCCTCCATTCATCATAATTTCAACGAATGCATTGCTCTGCAGTCACTGTGCTCTCCTGCCTGCCAGGGAATGCAGCCCTCTGAAGAGCACAACCTGCAGCACGCTCCTACCACCTGTCATATTGCAACAGCAGAGTTTTTCCAAATGCACGCCAGAGACCCTGTGAGAAAGCCCCAAAACGCACTTCATTGCAGCCAATCTGATGACAAGAAAAAAAAAATTCCTTCCCACTGTCCCAGAAGAAATTAGCGCAGTGTTCACAGTGGCTTGCAGGACTCACAGCTGTGCTCTGACCCATGAATGAAAACTAGTGATCTCCCAGCAAGAGTGTTGTGGCTGATGAGGCAATATCATACGCTCTTTCTTTTCTGAGATATGAAAAAGAACTGGTCATCTATCTGACTCATTTCTGACATGTCTTATTAACTCATGGGAGAAACTCAGGTCCCGTTCTTCCTCCAGGCAGACAAAGCCATACTCCCTCTTAGCAGTCTTGAAATGGAAACTTTTTGCTTCCAAGACCTGTCCTGTGGCCAAGACACACTGACAGCAGACTACACCTCCTCACCTGAAACAGTACAGGGTAGTAGAGACAGATGCTAATTTTTTTCTTTTGTTACTCTGGAAATGCTTCCAAAATTAAGAATTTTGAAATATTATGAGTGGCAAAAAGAAAAAGGGTGAAAAGTGAAAAGCCTAGTTAATACATTCCATCATATTCAGCAGCAAAATAGAAGATATTTTTCCCCAGAAAATGCTTTCAATTAAAAATGCTGGTATTTTTAAAGCTAACTTTTACTATTATTATCCCGTTATTATCACCATGACACTTCCTAATACTGCAAACGTTTCAGACTGACAAGATGGCCTGCCTTGTGACAGATATTAGAAAAAACATTTGTTTAATTTTATTCTGAGTTTAATTTTATGCAGGGTTTGAAACACATGAGGTTTTTGTCGGAAACTAGCATTTGCTAGAGACTAGCTAGGTCCCCCGTGCATTTGATTTCGGTCAAAGTTTGTACTTCATTTATTCATAGTCTCTCACTCCCACCAAACAATTGCTGCTAAAGGGACAAGCAGTGAGGACGTTTTCCCTCTAAAACCTAAACAAGACATAAGTCAGGTGGATGTGGACATTATTTATGATTTTATACATTCACCTGCTACTGAAGTGTAATCTACCAGATATTTCATAGTTCACTACTGTTGCAACAGATCAGAGAATCAGATTCTCAACATATATTCTAGCTAGATCTACTGGGACTGGTTGAGAAAGAGTTAATTTCCTTCATAACAGCCTGTATGGTGCTCTGTTTTGGATTTGTGACCAAAGCAGTTTTAACACAGCAGTATTTTAGCTATTGCTGAATGGTGCTTGCACAGCATCAAGGTTTTCTCTGTTTCTCACTCCGAGTAGGCTGGGAGTGGGCAGGAAGTCAGGAGGGGACACAGTCAGGACAGCCGACCTGAATTGGCCAGAGGGTTATCCCACACCATATGAGATCGGGCTTGGCAATGAAAACTGGGAGGTTGTCTTTCCAAAGTAGCTACTGCTTGGAGACTGGCTGGGCATTGGTCTACTGGGGGTAAATGATTGGTTTTGCATAATTGGGTTCTTTTTCTTTGTTTTTCTTCGTTTATTAAACTGTCTTTATCTCAACCCACCAATTTTCTTGCTTTTACCCTTCCAATTGCCTCCCATCCTGCTGGAGGGGAGTGAGTGAGTGAGTGAGTGGGGGGTGCTTACCTGCTGGCCGGGGTGAACCCACCCTGTGGAGTAACTGACAAATTCCAAATGGGCCTGGAAGCTACCGTGGCAGGAACTGCAATACAGTCACTCTGGAGGAGTTTGAGTGTGGTGTGCTATTCAAGGATGAATGATGTGACCCAAAGACCGGAAAATCTGGACTTTGCAAGGGACATTAACTTCCTGCAATTCTTCCGCATTTTGGTAACAACAAACATTTGTCAGAGTGAGTTCACTAGCAGGTGAGAATTTGTGTGACAAACATGCTGCAACACATTTAATCAAGAAACAGAAGCAGAAATCCTGCATATCCTTAAAGGCTTTCATACTTCATTTTTGACTCTGTTCCTGCTGGCCCACAGACCACAGCAGACTTCTTGCCTGGGTTCTGTGATGGCAAATACAGAAACCCCACTCCCCTGGAGTCAGTACAAATCCCAGTATTGTGCCCACAGAGCTATGAATAAGTCCTTGGAGTTGACACTAAGGGGGGCTGAGCAGCACGGTGAAATATGCAGAGACTTTTTGGTCTGGCCTAGAATAGTCCTTGAAAACCAGGAACAAAAAGGACTGCAGGGGGGGTGGGTTGCATGCTATCAAGGGAATCATCTCAGGTGGGGAACATGTATCATTATCAAGCCGTTTAGCAACTCTTAGCTTTGCTTAATGTCTTCTCAGGATAATTGTAAGTGTTCGTGTACAAAGAAATACTGGAGGGTGAGACCCAAGAGGACGAACCAAAGCACACTAGGGACTTGATTCTGTAGGGCATTTTGTGATACTATAGATACTGTCTATGAAAAAGAGGCAGTGTTGCTTCACATGTTATTTGTAAGAGTATTTCAGAGTATTCAGAATTAGAAAATTGTTTCCACTGTTGGCAAAATATGGTCAGGCAGAGTTCTGGACTTGCTGGTCTACTCTGCTTGCTAGGTGCATCTAGGACCAACAGCATCCAAAAGCAATTCAGTATTGTCTCAAGATTTTAAAGCAGGCCAACCAGCAAATTACAGTGACTTGCAGGCAGAAACATACAGGAGTGCTATACCTGGCGCAATTATAGAAGATAGGATCCTAACAACAGTTACACCAGGTCAGATCAATGTGCATGTGTACCATTACCCTATCTCTGACAATGGACAGAAGTGTCATCTCACAAAACAGCGTAGTTATAATGCAACATGAAGTGACGTTCATCTTCTCGTGACCTGCAGCAAAGGACGTCTTGAATCAGATGGGTTTCACAGTCCTTAATAGATAGTTTTTCTCCATGAACCTGCCTGGTCCCTTTCTAAACCCATGTCAACTTTGAACATCTCCATTGTGTGGAACTGTTCTACTGCCTATGTCTGAAGTACACTGAATTATCTACCTCTGCTCTGTTTGAATTCGTCTCCTTTTTTCATTTGATGCATAAAAGTTCTATTAGAAGATGAACAATTGTTGTCTATTTGCTTTTCTCATGTCTCTTCTGATGTTGTAGACATCCTTCATAACATTCTTTGAACATCTCTTTTTCCATACTAGAAAATCTCAAGCTAATCTGAATGGAGACATTCCATTTCTTCAATCACCCTTTTTCCTTTAACTTCTTCACTCTCCTTTTTGAGATGAGAGAATAAAATGACAAAAATAATGTAGGGTAATGGAGCCCTATCAATTCATATTTGTGCATCATGATTTTTTTTTTTCTCCCTTCCTTTCCTAAGGATTTACTCTTTGCTTTCTGTAATTGCTACTGAGCACAGACCTGGTGTATTTTATAGATTATTCAAAAACTGTTTCAGAGAGTATTAGAACCTATAAAGTTCCAAAATCTTTCCTCAGAGGTAGCTGCTGATTCAGAGTCAACCCTTCCATTTGCAAAGTTTTTTAATGTGCTTTACTTTTCAGTATGTATTAACTTCCTTTACCTTGAATTTCCATTTGCATTTATTTATCACTCATCCATTCACTATTGTGAGAACTCTCATACAATTCTTCACAGTTTTCTTGGATGGCTACGGAGCAGCCCTTAGAGGTAAAGGGTAAGGTAATATGAGCAAAATGTTATAGTGGACGTTGAGCAGGGTCAAGAACTAACTTGCAGCAGGGAATATTATAAGGATGGCTTATTTACCATGAGCAAACCCTCCATATCTAGTGAACCACATGCCCTAATTCTTTGCCCTAAGTGTAATAAAGCTTTTTCTAATATTTCAAATTCCAGAATATGAAGGAGAACAGGTAAACAATATCAATGCACCAGACACATGCTTATGGCTGGTTAAAAGATGCATCTGTTAGAGTGCAGTCACAACTTTCCCTTTTTATTTCAGATCACCTTTTATGTCTGTATTTCAGTTAATGTTTAGAAGTGATTCCACAGTCATTAAAATGCATATCCAGTTAAAAATAACGAATTAAAGAAAGTTAGGAGAAGGCCACATTCTGTATAGCAAAAGCAGTGAAAAAGATGTCTTGCTTATTATGTCACACCCTGCTGGCTTTAAACAATTAAAATGACTGTTTTAGAAAGCTGTTAATTATATTCTAAGATGCTCTGAAGTAAAATAATATTAAGTCTGTTTCTAAATGTGTTTCCATTCAAGGCAGATTAAGGCAATTTATCTCAAAAAGCTGTTGTGCAGAGATGATAAGGATACAAACACAACCTAATTGTAAAGGGCCATTGGCCATTTATGGAATATAAAAGAAAAACATTATGAGATAAGGTTGAAAATGGTGATAAGAAAACATGACATTCACCTGGAATTTATAAATTTACGTTTTCATCTATCACGTCAATTTTTCTAGAAATCAGCTAATACAGCCGCTAAAGCAGACAGAATTGATAAAATCTAAACTGGACTTCCTGCTGTCTGGTCTCCAAGTGTCAGTAGCAATACATTCAGTGTTATGAATGTCCTGAAGGCACAAGTGTCTCCTGCTCTGATGGCTGTGATACGTATCATTTCTCAGGAATAGCAGTTGCCAATGAAAATTACATTTTAAAACTGGCAAATCTCTAGAAAGCAAAGAATCAAAGCCATAAAAAAACCAGATGACTGCCAAACAGTCATCTGCATTTTGAATAAATGCTTCTGATGGTACAAGGTTCAGTTTCTGATGAGTCCTGCTGTATTTATGCAGAAGATATGGTAGGATTAGAATGTGCTAAGAACTGTGGTATGGCAAAAATCTTTGCTCTGCCACAGATTTTCAGACCTTGGGCAAATCTCTTGGATGTTTTCACTGAAAAGCGTACTTAAGACAGCAATAGCTTCACTACAACACCATCTACAAAGCAGCTTGATGAGATCCCTCTGCTAGAACAACTAACTTGAGTTAAAAAGACCACCATCGATGAATTTTTGGTAATAAAGGAATTCAAGTTAGAGGCAAGACTCAACTTTGAATAATTTTTCATGTAAGGAAAGACAATTTTTTTTTCTATGCTAAGGTCCTTCATCTGTAAAATCAGTATAATTTTGTTTTTTCTGGGTGGGTTAAAAAGATCAGCATGAAGCGGTGTGGAAATATGATCCAGATAAGTCCCTAATGCATATTTAAAACAAATTCTGTTACAACAGTTTATGTTGTCTGCTCATAGACTCATCCAACATTAGTGATTCAATGGAATGAACTACTATTTCTTCTTCCATTTAGCAATAATTACTCTTTGGCCTTAGTTTCAGTGTGTTAGTATACTGGCTGGAGAGAAACACTATTTTATTGTCTTTCAACACTGAAATTTGGAAAGGAAAGCTGAAAATTGCTGAATGCAAAATTACCCGTTTTATTCCGAATTAAGGAAATTACTATGATTATTTTTGTATTTGTATTTGAAGTCAGGCTCATAAATGCAAGGTTTCAGAAGCAAAACCAATAATATCATAGCATTTCTAAAGTTTCGTAAACTTACTGAGGTTATTTACATGCAAATGGGTGTGTGACTTCCTTTGCATTAGCTTGCTGAAAACAGCATTAGGGCTAGCCAAACTAGCCAAACATCACTGGTGGAATAAGGGCTTCAGGACATTCTCTACAAGCCTGCCTGAGCCCTTAGTACATTCCCAGAAAACCTTTCTATAAGACCATATTCTCTTAATTGAAGTTCATACACAAGCTGTCTAGCTTTGATGTGTCTACTTACGTTCCACCACCTTTACCTGCTGTTTTACAAGAAACATTTTTTTTTCCTAAAAGAATAGGAACTTGAGTTATTATGAGAATATTTTTTTTAAAAAATAAGCTTATATAGAACAACATAATCCTGCTTACAAAAAATCAAAAGAAACCCCCAATAGTCTGAAACTCTTAACTCCAAACCACTGCTGATATCTAATACAGATCAGATGGAAGAAAAGTGACAATAACTAGTAGGCAAGTATCACTAACACAATCAGTCATGTAAACTTACCAATAACCAAGCAGATAAAACTAAGACTATACACGATGATATACTGGATGTAACACTGTAGGAAAAGTTTCCTTTCCACTGCTCTTTTGAATAGCCATTAAAAAAAAAAAAAAAAAAAAAAAAAAAAAAAGAGTAGCTGTTTGAAAAAAGCCATGAAACCTGAATGCAGATGATAGCAAAACTTCTACAAAAATAACTTGCAAATAAAGATTGACATTGGTAAGTGAAGGAAAAAAGTTCACCCTCTGAAAGAATAATGGAGTTCATCTTTCAGAAGTTATAGTTGGGGAAATTCAAAATAAAAAAGCTGCTGGAAACAATTGGCTTAACAAGTCTGTTTTCAGACTCTCAAAACTGAAATTAAAATGGAACTGAAAGACTTTAAAGTCAACCAAAATTATTTCAGTGTCTTATGGAAATGTCGGACTTCTATTTACTTTACTCTAGGTTCTCTGTTCAGTCTACATGAAGACTATTGGTACCATATGCATTTAATTCTTTTTGAGAAAACTGTGAGATGGTATGCATCATAATAGCAAATCCCCCTTGTAACAGCCTCTTAACATTGTTAAACATTATTCTTTTATGCCTTAGTTTTCTTTCTCCTTTTCCATATTTAAAACAAAACACACAGCCCCCCAACCTGAAGTGATTTATCAATGGAAGTGTATTAACATTATACCCTAACGATCACTCAGGCAGTGCCTTGTGAAAGCATTGAAGATTGGGTCCTATAACAGGTATTTAACACACAGAAAGAGTCAGATTTGGCAATATAATATCTGAACACCATGGTAACGGATCTGTTCATGCAGTTGCTCAAATACTATGGAGATGACGACAATACAAACAGAAAGCCTGAAGATGTCAATGGTTTGGTAGCTTTTACAGTTCCTGTGCTCCTTTCTCTGTAGGCTGGAAAGATGAGGGGGCTCATCTCTCACTGCTGCCCCACTCCTCAAATCTATCTGTAAGCATGAGTGACAAACCTCACCTACACATTCCTTAATACGGTTCATACTGCTGAGCATTTTTGGTATATGCTAAAGGTTCTCAGTGTCCCAAAAGCCTGAGAACAAGATTTGCACCATGAGACCATGATTTGTAAGATTATTTCATTACGCTTAAATACTTGAAAAGTTAAACAACACTCTGGTAATTTCATTGTAGGTACAATTGGGGAATGAACCATTTTAGCAAATGAAAGTCTGCCCAGCATGTTACAAATGTTTTGTGTATTTGCAATTTGTTATCAGAGTGTAAGTGGCTGCTTCTAGCTTTGGTATCTACAGGAGCAGACTTACGCACTAGGCAGCACAATCGAGAGCCTTCATCAGTCAGGTTTCAGAATTGCTTTATGACAATTTGCAATGTTTATGATTCTGGCAACTGTCTGTAATGTAAACTCTGTGGTCATCTGTATAAAATAATGCTCTTACACTAATATGATAAATCAAAACTACTATACAGAATTTATTACATATATTATGATGCCCTTGGTTTAGCATTATCTTAATGTACTCTGCTGCAATAATGCTCTGTACATTTGCAGTAATATACTGCAATTTTATACAGTTACATAAAAGCTTTATTGAAATAATATTGCACAGCATTTTTACGCGTTTCTTAAAATAGCAGAGACACAATGTAACCCAAAAATCATAGGCTATTTAATAATGCATGAGATGTTAAAATTATGCCACTTTTGTATTGTAAATTGTCTTTTTTTCTTCTCAGTGTCTCAGATGTTCTCTTCAACACTGTGCTACTTCACCCTCCTTCACTGATCTCAAAGCAAAGAAGTATCATTTTTCAGCATACTACTATTGTATTTTTCCTACCAATCTATAATGCATTATAAGAAGCAGTTAAAGAATAAAGGTGTTCCTTTTGCCCCTGCTTCCCCATTTTCTTTGCTTCATTTGCACACATTCAGAAAAAGCTGAAGCAACCACTGCGTTTATCTTGCTGAATGCTATTTCAGACCTTATAAAATCAAGGGAGAGATTCAGGGGTCATGCTAATCTTATACATAATTTTATTGTATAATATCGTATATTTTTTGTTGTGTAAAATATTATGTATAATTTTATTGTATAAAATTAACAATAAATTATTCAGACACCCTTAGATGTAAAAAGCTATGTTCACAGAAACTAAAGACTTTATCTGTCAGTTTACAAGCCTGTTTTTCATCAACATAAAGATATTACAGAATTCAGTGCTCACATAGTTTACCAGAAAGGAATACCCTTGCTTCTTCAACTCCTCAAGTAGGCAGGCGTTGTCTTAAGTGTACAACACACTTCTGTCACGAAGGGACCCTAAAGCAGTACAATCCTGTTGCTTAGCAATATCAAGCAAACAAGATTCAAAACAATTCTCTTCATCCTATTTTCCTCTGCCCTGCATTTGTTCCTTTTCTGAAATATCCACAGGCATTTGTGACTAAGCCATACTAAGCTTATATCCAGTATGATAGCCTATATTTTTTTTAAATATTAAAAAGGCACTTTTATGAAATGCTTTAACAGAAGTATCGGCCATTACTGAATATTTAAAATTATTAGGCTGCTACTACACCAGAACAATATACTTAACAATGATATCTGTGGCAAACAAAAACAGCTGCCAGATTCTTTAGAAAATAGAGCAAATAATCCTGTGCCAGAAGCAGAATTTCTTATGCAAAGATCACAGGATCAGAGAATGGTTGAGTTTGGAAGGGACCTCTGGAGGTCACCAGGTCCAAGCAGGGCCAACTAGAGCCAGTTGCCCAGGACCATGTCCAGATGGCTTTTGAGTAACTCCAAGGGTGGAGACCCCACAGCCTCCCTGGGCAATGTGTACCAGCATATGTTTAGCTGATGATGCAGTACAAAGCAAATTATAACAACTTCAGAAGATATTTTATTGCTCATTTTGCTTCTTATCAAGACAGTTATAAGGAAAAATGAAGACATACAGACCCTGGAAACCTGAGAAACAATCACTTTAATTTCAGGATAGATCTTAGCTGTTAATAATTATAGCAGGCAGTCAAATGGAAGTTGCTTACACAGGTAAAATAACATCAGAGCAGTTCAAATAGACAGTGAAGGATGTTCACTGGATTTTGAGCATTTTCAATGTTGAAAATGCTTACTTGTCAGTTGGCTAGCTTGGATTTATCATCAAATTTTCAGACTCACTGTGCCTTGCAAACAAATGCCAAGTAAGACATATTTTTTTTGAAACTGTAATACCTAGCTATTGAACTGAATGGTTGTAATCTCAGAATGTTTTATTTTTCCAGCATTTTATGTTTATTAAACAGTTCAAATTATAATATTTCATATTCTACAGGAAACGGGAAGATTAAAGGAGTACTAATGAATGTTTACCTGACACTTAAAAGTTTGCACAGATCACAGATGAATCGAATGGCTGTAAAGAATTAAAAGAATTTCTTTAGATGAGACAAATGATGATGAATAAAGATGCAGGGTCAAAAGAGCTCAACAATGCCCAGGAGAATATACAGCACATGGAGAGAGCTATGTTACACAGGGAGAAAGCCTTTGCTATTAGAAAAATATAGTCTGTTTTTTTTCCTCTTTTTATAGGATAAATACAATTCTAATCATTTTAATGACATGGCGCCTTTCACAAAAATTTCAAATTTAGCTCGGCTATATACTATAAAATACACTAGGTGGCAGCAAAAGTAAGCTAACAAATCCATAAAGTTAAGGTACATACCGAGATTTGGTACTGAAAATCTGCATGATTTCAACAGGGAACGAAGGTGAAGGGAAAGAAATTCTAGTTTTCTTTTGCTTAAGTGTTTTCCATTAAGTAGTACAATACCTAAGCAAGTTTTCCATTGCACTATTCTATCACAAAACTGAGATGTGCACAATGGCCTTTCAAGGTGGATGAAATGCAGGGTCACTACATGGTTCAATGCAAAGAAATCAGTAACAAACCCAGTGGTGCTAATAGTTGCATACATGACTATGGCATGCCCTCAATACTTTGGGTCAAATATTTTAGTTAAAATGATATGCCATACTTAAATATAAGAAAATGCGAAGACCATATGCTAAGATAAGGCTCTGTTTTCCAAATTATTTGTACTGCTGCCTCCTGTTCAATGTATTTTATTTTCTATAATTAGGATTTCAAACTGCAGTCATGCAGAAGATTCCCAGAAGATTTATGGATTGACCGGCATAGTCTGGATAAAAGTGGATCTCTTCCCTTAAAAAAAAAAAAAAAAAAAGCTATGTGAAGCTGTACCACTTAAATCCTAATATGGCTGCCAGAATATTAATTAGAATACAGAGGACAGCTGTAATGACATTATACTCTGAAAAACATTTGGCAGCTGTCATATAGTACTTACTATTGTTCCCATTAAAGTTAATTATGTACATCTAACTGTTTGCTTGCCTATACAAGAGACACAAAAAGTTACAACTAACCAAGAAAAGATTAATATAAATCTTGAGATTTATAATCTTAATTCATGAGAAGGAACCCCTTATAAATGTTGCTGTATTAAAAGAATGTCCTGGTTTTGTCTGGGATAGAGTTAATTTTCTTCATAGTAGCTGGCTGCAAAAGTCCTTTACTAGTCTAAGCACTACTTAGCAACAACTAAAACATCAGTGAGTTATCAACATTCTTCTCATACTAAATCCAAAACACAGCACTACACCAGCTACTAGGAAGAAAATTAACTCTATCCCAGCTGAAACCAGGACAAAGAAGCAGGGAACCTGCAAACAGATGAAAAGGCAAGCAATACAAATGCAAATGTGCATAAAGCAGAGAACTTGCTATTTATGATACTTTTTGTATTTTTATCTCTGCCTAGCTTCCCTTCTATCGCAGTTCTACAGACAATGAACCATTTTCAGTAGCTCACACTTTACATCCCAACATGCCCTCCTGCATACCCATCTCCCACCGGGATTGCTTTGTCTAGGAGAGGAGTAATAGAGAAAAGGAAAACAGACCAGAAGACTTTGTTTAAAGATCACATGAGTCACTTCTGGAATTTCAGTTGCTTTAGTATATACTCTAAAAGGCATTAAATAATCTATTGAATAATTCAGGATCAGACATGATAGAACTTTGTTGTAAACTTGCATTATTTGGCAAATTCATCATGTGTAAGAACGCAACAACTGTGTCAAAATGTGGTTTTTTGGCCATCAGTTGAAATCCCAAATCACCTATAGACTGTAAATTTAAACTACAGAGCCTGATGAGTATTGTGGCAGAAAGTAACAACACTGTAAGAAACAAATTCCAGTCCAGTGTAAGTAAACTGATAACTGATCTTAAACATCATCTCTAATATTGAAGAGTGTCAATCTGAAACTCCCATTGTACTAATGAGGGTATCATTTCATAGCCAAAGAGGAATTTGACCAGTAATGTTTACTATTTTATTGTAGTCAAAAGCATTTTTCATAAAAATATTCCCACCCTTAATACTGTGGTTATGCATTTTTGTTTTCAGAAAGGCTGATAAAACTTACCTACAATATGGTAACTGTCCTAATCTGTACAGAATCAGATGGTTTCTGGTTTCCCGGTTTCCATGCATGTGGATATAGACCTATTCCTTCCCTGAACTTTTCTTGTGTAGGTAGGATCTTCTCCATTTCCCTAAGAGTTGTTTGCTGATGTTGTTCACTGAATTCAACTAGTTGAAAGAATATTTCTATTGAAGTAAGTGCACACACAAACACACATCCATATTACTTCTAAATGGCTTTTAATTAAGATTAATTTTCATGAATTCTGTGCATTCTGGAAATTTTTCTCAATTCTGAATTTTTCATTCTGGAAATCTAGTTTTTCAATGAGAGCTCAAATCTAAAAAATTTTTTACAGAGAGTTCCAAGGGAATTTTTCGTGTTTTGAAATGGTTGAATGTTTATTTGGATGAAGTTATGCTATACTCTGGAGAGATGAGGATTACCTTTCTTGCCAAAGGCTACCATGAATTCAGAATCACTAAACAAAGCAGATGATGGTAGAGAAATTGTTTGTGGACTTTCGCAAAAGAGTATTTTCTTCAGCTGCTGCTAAAAGGAATAGAACCCCAGTTACAAGGTATTTTAAAAAAATGGTTTTACTACCACCTCTAAAGAGAAATAGCTGTTCAAATACACTCAATACAGAAGATTTCTCCAAGTTTTATCTAGCTAAGAGGTTTTGCTGTTGTTAGAAAATGTTCCAATACAACAAATGACACTTCTCAAAGGACTCATTTTAAAATTACTTTAATTAATATGTTTAATTTACCAAAAAACCTTTCACTTTTTAATAAGGTAGGGATGTAACTTTGGTGATAAATTGTGTTCTGACTCTATTCTGTATAATAAAGTGGCTGAATATCTTACTAATGTGTGAAGCTCATTGTGGCTTAAGCTACGGAACACCAAACCACAATTTCTGAAGTTAGTAACTCAGTTTGAAAAATATACTCTCTGGACCATGCATGTGCAGCCTTCTTTAGGAAGAAAGAAATAGTGGCTTAATAAGAACTGAACATCTGGGCAGGAAATGATCATTTTTTGGGGTGTGCAAGCAGAACTGCAAGAATCCATCTTGTTTTCCAGCCAGTAGGTTACTTCTGCATAGATCTGCCATATGTATTTTTGAAGTATCAGAAAACCTTTAGGAACTGAAAGCAAGTGAGACTCATGCCTAAGGTCTCATCTGAAAGAGAGTTGCTGTGTTCCTTAACATCAGACTAAGACATTTAACCAGACCTGATTTAAAGGGATGAGTGTCCCTTGCTGAATCAACAATGATGTTTCTTTGCCACCTGGGTTTTCTGCAGAGATTTCCTATCTCAGCACTGAACCAGCATCACATAGCTTAACAGTGCTGACAGTTTCACTGCAAAATACAATGGGCCTACAGAGTATCTGCACCTCTCATGCTATTCTATGACCTTTCTTTCTGAAAGGCAGTTATTTATTTGTTCCTCTGCTTCCCCTTTTGGGTCAGGTGGACCTTTTGGAGATCCTTTACTGATATAGTATTGCAAACCACAAGGTCTGCTTGCGTAAACACATTTATACATGCAGCTTTAAAATGCTATGTCAAATTTTTGTCCATACTTCAGAATCTTCCTTGGAAGGTAAGTATATAAATCTGCATTGAAGAAAATTTATTTTTCTAAAATATAAAATAAATTGAAAGGAAGCTGTTAGAAATGATTTTGTAATCATCCTTGAGGCAGAAACCATTTAGAGCATCAGTAGTAGCACACAGGCTTCATACAAACTCAAGAAAGCATTAAGAACATTTATGATTGTTGCAGCAGAAGTCCAATTTACATTGAGCTAAAGTGAATGCATGACCTGGAATTACCAAGTGTGCAGATAAGTTGAGCAGGTCAGAACAGGATCAGTGTTGTACCTTTGGGTATGTCAGAAGTATTGTATACTAATGTATTATTTAAAGGATTTTAAAGAAAACTGAATCGGATGAAGTGAACTGTTTCTGATCTGATTTTCACTGTATCAGGCTAAGCCCTGCTCTGTGATAATAAAGCCCATGAAATCTAAAGAAAAATAAATACGCAGTAATCATCAGAGTGTAAAAAACTTCAGTCTAGAGGGCTGAGAGTCAAGCACTAACTTTCTGTTATTAGTTGATTCCCAACTTGCTAAAAGACTTATGCTTTCAAGAGAAATTAGCCATTGATAAAAAATGCCACTTTTTTCCACCAAGGACCGTCAAGGATTACAACCCCTAGTTAGGATTTCTCAAGCGGCATATACATTATTAGTGTCTTCTCCCCACTATTACTCCCTCAAAACTGGCATTTCTCAGCCATAATTAACAAACAGAATGCAAGGTAAAGTGCCACAAGTCTCAGTTGTGCAAGTAATTATGTGAAATTGTTTCCACAGGCTCGAGGTCTTTTGAGTAGAGCAAAAAGGCTGTACTATATAACCCTCTCCAGGCCTTCTCAGACTCTATTCCTGCTTCTCTCCTACAACACACTCTTCTGGGACTCTGGAAGACCATGAAATAATTTTTTTTTTTAGTAGTAGTAGCCAGTTGATTCAGAAAACTGCATCAATATTTCTACTAAAAATCCTTTTTTTCTATGGTCTGTTAATACTTCTGTGGCTATTTCAAGAAAGTTGCTATGAAGAAAAATAGTCTCAAGAATGTAATTACAGCATGCGGGGACTGATAAACTGGCACTTACATAATAAAAGTTACTTTTCCAACCTCAGGTTAATCTTCGGCTAATTTCAGCCAAGGTAAAGGAACCCTTTGCCCTTATTTGACCTAGTAACTTCACAGACTGGCCAGCTTAGAAACATTTTGCTTGAACTGACCACTGACCTTGACTGGTGAGAAATATATATTGGTGGCTTCTTTCCTTACAACAATTCATTTATCAATTCTAAATTTTGAAACCTTTCTTACTGAAGGTACTAAAGGTAGGAGTGAATGGTATAGGTATTTCCCACTCTTAATGCCTTGTCTAGTCTTAGGAACTATATTCAGACTGTTTCTAAATTATGAAGGAAATAAAATCTTCTGTTTCCCAAAGGTTTCAGTCTATATTTTGTGCTAATTAATCATAATTTGTCTCTAACATTTGCTTCTTATCTATTATGCCAGCTTGTCATATTTCAGCACCTTCTCCCATCAGCCTCAGAGAGGCTGATTCAGACCTCCATATGTTAGCACTACGCTCTCTTAAATGTTGCAGCTTGTAACACTCAGTTCCAATTATTTTTATGCAAATGGATATGACAACAACCCATGTCTCTCTTACCTCCCACTAATTAGATTCTAAGTTTTTAAAGGCATTTTCAGCCCTTTTAACTCTGCACCATGCTTGAAAAAATATTTCTGTAACATTACTCTTCTACCAGCAGCCTAGTCTTTCTAATAGTTTCCAGATAATTCCTCCTTGACATGTTTCTGCAATATGATATGTCTTTCCCTCTGGCCTTCTTTAAGGAAAAATATTCTCCACAAGGAGTTCAGGAAGACATTTACTGCATAGCTGCAATTGCCAAGAAATTACTATTCTTACCATATTGCTGCTTCTACAGACAGGGTATGGCACTTCTTCCTATAAACTCAGACGTGACAGTTAAAACTTGAATGCCCAACTTCATTTTAATTTTATTAATTTTCTATTTGGGTCACAAGCTTAAGTTTGACCCTGTTCTACATATTTATAGATGCATATCAGATGCAGTGCATGAGTCCTTGATGACTATGTAAAAAAAAATTCTTACTTATGTTTCACAACAATGGCATTAATTATTTAGCTTTGTATCCGTTGTATCTGTAGCTTCCAAGAATACTAAGTGAGATTTAAGAATAGTGTTTCCAGGTGCTACATTTCCATCTGCATGCAGACTTTCAACAGTTAAGAGTCCAGATTAAGAAAATGATTTTCTGAAATATGCCAACATATTTGTGTGCCTTGGAGAGTCACTGTACATGTGTACTTGGACCAAAACCACCTGAAAACAAGTCAGAAATCTTGTGTGGTAATTAGCTTGTTTTTTAATGATCAAGAAAGGGAACAAAACACTAACGGAATGTCAGCACGTACTAATGAAAATAGAAAAAAAAAAGAACTACCCAAACTTCCACTGATTTCATAAACTAAATCTATTCCATTAAGGTATAAATATTAAGTGATGGTCAGGAATGCACCAATAAATTCTTCCACTTATGAGAAGTTACATAGAAGTGTCCAGTTATGGAGAAGTGTCACCATTATTAAGTCTAAAAACTTAAGTGCAAAATGCAAAATCCATGAAGGTAAAGTCAGGTCTTACTTAATGAAATAGTAAGGCTTAGCAATGAAGATAGAGGAATGACTGCAACACGTTAAGAAAATGTGTTTGTGAGCACTTGGTTGGGTCACCAATTTGCCTAACTTTTAGCACTAGAAACTCAGCATGACAATTTAGCACTTTAAAATATACAATGATGATGGAAGAAGGGACTTCAACATAATTAAGAAAAAATTATCCTCTCCAGTTACACACTGACCTCTGAAATCCAATGCTCTCCTATCCTTATGAAATGGAACACCCATTAGTTTATGAGCCAGAAAATTAAGAGTCAGTAACTATCACATACAACATTGCAGTGGGGCTCTGACACTTGTTCTTCAGCACAGAATGAGAAATTTCTTCAGTCAAATATGTAGCAAAGAAACATTTCCCATTGTTTATAGATTTGTCCTACATGGATTTTTGAACATCCAAGAGAAAAGGGGACTCTGTAATCTTCCCCAGATGTTTAATCTGTGATACATTAAGTTATTAGTGTTGTTAGTAAGTCTCCTTAGAAAATATCACCAATGAATAATAAAATACAATTAATGGAGAAATCAAGTATTACAGCTTTAAGTAACCAAATGTTAACTGAACCTAAGTTAATCTTTACTGGTATGTAAATCTAAAATCTAAAAAATAGTCAATCTTTTAAAACTCTTAAAAAATATATATGGATTCCTGATAATAAACTCAGTAAACCCACTAAGATCCTGTCTTATCTGACATCTCTTCATCAAATCTTCCCCAGCTTTAATAGACATGTATGTATGAATTAATACTTAATTAGAAATCCATAAATAAAACTGTATGCCCAGATATTTTTATTAATATATAGAGAAATAAAAGTATTTGTATTTAGGTTTTATAGATAAGCAAATAAATTGAATCTGAAATTGAATACTCTTTTGGCCTTCAGACAAGAATTTTAACTGTACTAAAAGTCTGAATGTGACATCAAAGTCATAATGTAGAGTAGAACAGTATTTAATTTCAAATCAGCTACTCTCCATATTTCACATAGGAAGCAAAACCTGACTACACCCATACAACACCCTTTTTCACATTCTACATGGAAAATTATTAAAAATGGTTGTCATAAAGGAGGAAATATAACAAGGCAGATGCAACCTTTTTTAGCGAGACCAAAACCTTAGCCTTCAAATACAATGCTGAATTGCATTTCCAGAGGAAAGTTTGAAAGAAGAATTAGATGTGATGTATCATCATAAGGCTAAACCCTTGACTATATCATCTGCCTTGAGTGAAGAACAACACTGCTCTATCTCAGGAAAGATAGTGGTACATTAATGAGTCCCACTGACTGCAAATATTACCAGTAAATAATTTTTGCTGCTAAAGTGGCAGAAAGCACAAATTGTGCCGGAACAGGAAAAAGAACTGAATGTATTTTAAGGGATATGCTACAGCTAAAAAAAAATAACAGGTGTATCAACTGATTGAGATGAAATTCTGTTGTCTACGTTATGGAGTAGCTCAAGCTAGACACTCACAATGATCCACATGCCATTAAATCCATGGTTTCAGTGGATTTACGAATATGATAAACTACTTCAGTTATTCAGGATGTAAAGGGAATAAAGTCTGGGTTACCCAAATTAATAATTTGTGATCTTAAAAAACCCCAACCTAGCAAATCCAAAAAACCCCACCAAACCCAGCAAAAAAAAAAAAAAAAAAAAAAAAAAAAAGGGGGGGGGAAAATAATTCCCCCACATA
>NW_009259863.1:3230718-3272832 GCF_000687185.1 Egretta garzetta | reverse complement strand
CACAAAACACAAAAAACCCCCCCAAACCCCAAAAAAAAAAAAAAAAAAAAAAAAAAAAAAAAAAGATGGGGAGGTAAATTACTGTCCTACGTATAGGACTGTTTAATCTCTGGCTTTCACATACTTCAGAAGCAGTCAAACTGGTTAAGAGTCTCAACCCCTCAGTTGTCAGTACGATCCCCTGTTGGAAGCAACACCACTGCAGGACAATCAGTAGGACAGAATGTGTAACTGTGGTTCAGTTGCTCCTCTTCACAGCTCGGTACCTTAATACAAATCCACCTGACTTACACTAAAATGCCAAACTGGGTGATGAGATGCAGGAATACATTCCTTCATCCGACACAGAAGTGGAGCAGACAGCTTGAAGAGGCACTGACAGCATTATCTGTCAGAGCTCTGAAAGAGTTCATCTAGAACTGGAAATTTATACTGGACAAGGGCAAGTTTATGTGACACCTTTCTTTTTGCACTCTATGTGTGTATCTAATTTGGAAAATAAAGATGACAGGCTACCTTAAACAGCTAAATAATGTTCATGCAAGTGTATTTGCCTAGAGTTTGGGTTACAAATGTTAAATTAGCATCTTCTGCATGCTTTCTGCTGCTATCAAATACTTTTTCTGATATCTCAGAGTATGTTCCTCTGGTCCTTCTTGTTATAACTTATTGTACTGTTATGCTATATGTGAGCTACAGAATTATCTTCTGAAAATCTTCAAAGTTATTTTTAAACAATGGACTCTGAGCCTCGTGTATCAAACACAACACTGTACATACTCATTTTTATGCACTATAAAAAATTCTTACCATTTCTCTATTGATTTTAAAGTGCAATTATTTTCTTTATTGTTGTTTTTCAATAATTCTCCAGTCACTTCAAAACTGCATCAAATGTCATCAAGATGCCTTGCTTCTAATGTTTTGTATGGTGCATATTAACTTCTAAGACATTGATTCACTACATCGTCAAAAAGGGTGGGAATTGTCTTTTAACTTGAGTGGTCTGAAAGTTAGACAGCTAGACCAAGCTAATTATCCACATATCCTTGACAGTCAAATAGGCAGAAAAGTACTTCCACAGAAGGATTCATCAAGTACTAAGATATATGCCTAAGAAAGGTTCTGCCAAAAGTACCTGCAAGCCTGCACTGACTAGGGAGGGAGCACACACAACTTAGATGAGACATCTTACTTGCTGGGGGCATATAATGGCATGGTAAATCCCATCCTAGTGGCTCACCTGAAGGTTTAAGAAAACAATTATCTGAATTTCAAGATTTGACATCATGCCTGTGCTAGTAATGCTAGCTAGTTCTGTACTGATTTTAGAATTAAAATTTCAGTTTTTATTTTTTACAGTTTTAAAAATGAGATATTTTAAAAATTACTGAAAAAGTTTAAAATACAAATTCTAGTGATTAAGTAAAACACCTAAGAAAGTGTGTGCGTGGTGATTTAATAAATTAGCTGCTGGTTAATTCTGGTAAATATAGCAAATTAAATGAAGGTACAGCTATAGACCAAAAAGCTGACATCTTGATAGCTTCAAATATCTTTCATAATATGACATTCAATATTGTTATAATTTGCATTTGGATAAGCTATGGCTTATGTTATATAAAATACATTATAGGAGCTGTTTCATGTCTCCATCAGAATTATAAAGTCAAAGAAGAACACTTGAAAATTGTCACATCTGTCACATTTTGGTTAACATCAGTAAATTCCTGCTCAGAAAGAACTCTGCATTTTTTAACAATATGTGCCATATCAGATCATTTGTCGTGGTTGAACCCTGGCTGGCAACTCTGTCCCAGCTGAAACCAGGACACCAATAAACCCAAGAATTTCAGTAACCACCCCTGAAAATTTCACTGAAGAAGGTAGCTTTAATCCAACCTGAATGCAAAGGAATGCTTACAGGAAGGTTACTCTCCTTGGCCTTACAAGAAACCAAACCATACATTCTGCATTGGTGCTGATTGTTTCCATGTAGATTTAGGAAGTCTGAGCCAATTCATTGCTGATGTGAGCAGGTGCCACTCCACTGAAGTGAATGCTGTCTTATCAACAGTTCACTTGGCTCTAGGTATCATAAAAGCCAAAATAGTCCATTTAAATGTAACTGCAGAGAACAGCTATGAAATGCAACGAAAACCCTCCAGCTTCAAGAGAAGGAAGTCAAAGGTGTGATGTAATCACTAGAATTGTGTGGTTCCAGCACAGGTTTGAAGACGTGTGTTCATTGGGGAATACCTACAGAAAAAAAATTCTCAGGTGATTCCACCTGAGTATCTGGAACAAGGATTTCTGTACTGCATCTGGCAAACTCAAAACTAATAAATAAACAAACAAGAGCTATACTGCTTATATTCCATTTGTATATAAAGAAAGCAAAAGTAGGTAAGCAAAGATACTCCAATCATTAACTAATACCAGCAATAAGAGGGCAAACAGCAAGAAGAAAATATATGAACAATAATTGAACAATTTAGTTAGCAAAATGATTGCATTTGAGCTAGGAGACTGGATATTAGCAATGGGGAAAATAATGCCCCCTAGATATTTTAGTACTAAAATGTGATGAATTTGAGCATTACAGAGGAAAGAACAAAGAGCATAAGCAAACCTTAAAATCTTATGTAATAGAAATTGTAGTAAAATTGTAGAAGTCCTATTTAACTAATTTTAGATCCTTCTGTGACAAGGTCACCTGCCTACTGGATGAAGGGATGATGTAATTTTTCTGGATTTTAGTAAGGTTTAGTAAGCCCTCACAGCATCCTGGCTGGCAAACGGTCACAAGCGGTATATCTCAGGGATCAATTCTAGGGGCAGTCCTGCTCCATATATTTATTGATGATCTGGATGCAGCAGTTGAATGCACCACTAACAAGTTTGCTGATGATACCAAACTGGGAGGTGCTGTTGACTCTCTTGAGGGACAGGAGGCTTTGCCCAGGGATCTAGATAGATTGGAGCATCGGGCAATCATTAATGGGATGGAATTTAACAAGAACGAATGATGGATTCTGCACCAGGGATGGAGTAACACCAAGCACAAGGATAAAGTGGGAGAGGAGCGGCTGGAGAGCAGCCCTGCAGAAAGGGATCTGGGGGTGCTGGTCGGCAGCAGGCTCAACGTGAATCAGCAGTGTGCCTGGGCAGCCAAGAGGGCAACCTGCACCCTGGGGTGCATCACACACAGCATCACCATGCGCTCAAGAGAGGTGATTTTCCTGCTGTATTCAGTGTTAGAGCAGCCTCACCTGGAGTATTGTGTGCAGTTCTGGGCTCCACGATTTAAGAGGGCTGTGAAGGTCCTTGAATGCATCCAGAGGAGGGTAACAAAGCTGTGAAAGGGCTGGAAGGCCTGTCCTGTGAGGAGCGGCTGAGGACTTTGGGCTTGTCTAGTTTGGAGAAGAGGAGGCTGAGGGGCCACCTCATTGCTCTCTACAGCTTCCTGAGGAGGGGATGTGGAGAGGGAGGTGCAGATCTCCCTGGTATCCAGTGACAGGACACATGGGAATGGTTCAGAGCTGTGCCAGGGGTGGAGCCAGGACTGGCCATGAGGAAACACTTCTTTACTGAGAGCCTGGTCAAACACTGGAACAGGCTTCTTAAAGAGGTGGTCAATGCCTTAAGCCTGTCAGTGTTTAAGAGGCATTTGGACAATGCCCTTAGCAACATGCTTTAGCTTGGTCAGCCCTGAATTGGTTAGGCAGTTGGACTGGATGTTCATTGTAGGTCCCTTCCAACTGGAACAGTCTAGTCTATTCTAATTTTTTTTCTTTGGGGGAGGGGGGGAGGAGGAAGAAGGGAGGAGAATGGTGATGCTCTCAAAATGTGAAAGATAAAATATCTGGACCTCAGTAGATAACTTACTTGTTAGTATGCTCAAAATTGCTAAACTGTACAATAATGGGTGGGGGTGTGTCTACCTGGCCCACCTTCAGCTAAATGTCCTCGAAAACAACAGCTGATAACACAGGGACATGAGTGTATAACAGTGTGTGTGATGGGATACCCAAAACCACCTGAGTGTTTGTCCCAAACTCATAATGCTAAGGAGGACCTCCATGACACCATCAGGCAGATGAAGCAGTAACCAGGGAATTACAGAGACTTTTGAAACCAAGGAGTCAGCTTGAAATGCAGTGTAGAAGCACAGAAATTTGTAAAAGGTGCTGGGAGAGATGGGGGTCAGGAGCAGTGACTCTGGTTGGGCACCATCAGGCACTGCCCAGTGGTATCCCTAGCCCTGCCTGGATCAGGCCCAGCAGCTCCCTGTGGGGTACAGGAGCAGCCTGCACCCAGCCAAGGTCCTGGGGCCTGGGGGTGGCATGGGAGGACCTGTCCTCAGGGAGCTTGTTGGGGCTGCGTGGGGTGTCCACCCATGCTGGTGCCGCAGTAGGGTGCCAGCAGTGGCAGGGATGGACACTCAGATGGAGTACCCACATCTCCACAGGAGGGTCTGCATGTGGTGGACCCACACTTTTCAGTGTCTGCAAAATCCACACTGCCTGTGAGGGGCTGGGTGTGCACACCCTATGTATGTGTGTAGGTTAGTTACAGAAAGTTGCTTAGAAATTTGTAGACGCTTATTAACATTCTGCAGTGTCTACTTCTGTGGTTTATCTGTGGCATTGCTGATACTGATCCTGAATGTTTAGTTCACTTATTATCACATCATTAATAAATCAATAATTACACATCATTAATAAATTAACACATGACTTTGATCCTGATTTAAACCACATGAATTAAGCAGATTTCCCTGTGACAAGTATCTGTAAAAATTTTAAGACAGGAAAAGAACTGCAAGCATAAGTTTCATCTGAATATGCACAGACTGTTGTGCTTATGTATTTAGGAAACTCTGTAAGTCAAAATTAAAGTACCAGCTAATTTTACACACCTCTTGGAGCTAGGAAGTGCTTGAAAGCAAACGATCTGAATTACTGCCTGAGACAACCTAAAGTTTGTCTAAATTGAGAAAATAGGTGTAGACAGAAAAAATTGCAAATGTGGACATCCAAACAATTATCCATATTGCACTGTGGCAGATTTGTTTCCAGCTGTATCAAACACAGATGAAAGCACTTAATGGGATGAAATCTTTGAAGCATTCAGTTGGCTAAAACCAGATGCAAAGGTTCACAGTCATGTTCTCTGTAGAATAAAGGAGAGCCCTGAATTAGATTCCCACTTTTCAGACAGAACTAATTGGTTATTACTTAAGATTTCTGTTCTCTGAAAAAAAATCAGCCCACTTTCCTTTTTTTCTTGAAAAAGAATTATAGTCAAAACAGAAAGAATAAGGCAAACATAATGCTGTTTACCAGTAGCTATGGTGACTGCTTGTAGGAAAGGGTAATATGCTCACAGAAGAAAGAAAAAATGCTCACTGCCTCCTTAGAGTAAACCCAAGCCAAACCAGTTCATTTGTTAATATATGTTTCTTGACCCAAGCAAACAGAGCGGGAAGGGGACTAACTTCCTACAGTTCAATGCATTAATTGGAAAATTGTTCTAGGAAGAGTGTTGTAACACTTCAGGAATGCTATGCGATATCATTATATCATCTTTCTGTGCTGAAGATCTCTGTAATAGCTGACAGCTCTGTAGTAATGAACTCCTTCCAGAAAGCAGAATGATAGTGAGGGGGTAAAATGTTAATAGTTCATGCAATAGTCAGGATTATTGGCACACTACCATTATAAATAATTGAATCAAGTAAGTCTCCTGGCTGTAACATATCCTTGAGATGTTGGATTCTTGTTCATATTGATGTGGTTCTGGGATACAATATTGATTTAATCATCCTTTTCTATTAAATCAGTGTTGAGAAAACAGTCTGGGTTTATACTCTTCTATACGTTCATTCCAAAATAGGGAGATCTGAAAGTGTTTATTTGCAATTGCCCTCTCTGTTTGCACTGCACTTATTCAGAAGCCATTTTTAAGCTGAAGTACAAAAATGCTGTACTGCTTAATCATAAGCTAGTATGCATTCAGCTAACAGTGGGCTCTAAGGAACACATCAAGTCATTGTATTTCAGCAACATTAAATACATATTAATGCCTAAAATATTGAAAGACAAATGTGACAGAATTGAATTTATATTAGTTCAGAGCTTACAGTCTATCCCTGCTGTTATTAATCAGGCCTGTGTGAATCACTTAGTCACTCTATGGTAAGGGTTGCAATGCCATCTCAAGATGAAAAGACTTTTTTTTCAAAGGATGAATTCTCAGACTTCTCGCCAACATATACACTTATCTATGACTGCTATCACTAGAGGTGGAACAGGTTTTGCCCTTTTCTTTGTCTCAGAAGTGAGAGGCAAGTGGATTTCTCTTTTCCCCAGTTTCACTTTACGCTGACATCCACAGTGACACACGCTGGTAGCAGCAAGCCAGCGATACCACAGCAATTTCTCTCCTACAGAGCCATTCATCCAGCAGTCTGAAATGACTCAAACAGTGCTTTATTGCTCTGTTTTTTGTCTCTCGTTATACCGCTCTGTCTCTCCCCTTCTAGCTGGCTACACTTCTCTAAAAAGAATAATAAAGGCAAAGTTGGACAATTTTTTAATCAACAGGACTGCAGTCATTTTGGTGGCATCCCCCCTGCCCCCAGCCTTTACCTTCTATCCATAGAAGCCGCTTAGTAAGTTCAAGACATTTTTATGCATGTTTCTGACTGCAGGTCCTTCATTGATTTCTAAGGATGATCCAGCTGAGTACGGCAATGAAACAAGCACCTTAAGAACTTTTATTAGGTTCTAAATGAGACACTGTTTCTCAGATTTCCCTCCTGTTGTTTTTTGTTCAGTTCTATAATGCAGATCAATACAATCCAGAGTTATCCTGGGCGAACAAAAAGTTGTTGAATGTATCCAGCTGTGGGCTTGATTAGATTTTCACTTCACTGGTATAAATCAGAGTAACTCCACATAAAGCAAGGGAATCTCAGCACTCTAAAATGGTGTAATATCAGACGTAAAACGACAACCAAGCTCCATTTTCTTTCTTTTTCTGCTGGCAGTGTTAGCTCCAAATCCTGCACCAGAGGATGAAGCTCCTTTACATGTATACACTGAATTGTACAATTACTAATTATTAATGATTACAATATTTGGGCAGAGAGGAATATGCCCCTAACATCTGCTGACAAGAAAGATAATTGGAGATGCTGCCTGAAAGAATATGTACTTCTGCCTCTGTGACTCAGACATCAGCACATAATTCCTGTTTGAAGAAAGGTAAGTGTTTTGAAGAAATGCTGGTTACAGGCATAAGTTAGCTCAAAGAGAAGGCAGTTCTGATGGCTCGTTGGAATATGATTTTATTTCTTTAATAATATAATGTATTCCTGTGTTTTTTCTTATGTTCATTCTGCTTTCAAAAATGAAAAAAAAAACAACCCTCTCAATCTTAATTCCTATATTATAAATGCAGGATAAAAAAACATCTTTTCTGTACTGCAAATGAAAATAAGGTAGCAGTGCCATGCAGGCTCTTGCCTGTGTGCTTACACACTTCACTGCGCAAGGATACCTTCACGAACACAGCATCCCTACTAAAATACATCATTTGCTAAATCTCACTGGAACTACTTACATAAGAAATCCTTTTGGGAGTGAAGTAGCTTGATCAGCCCACATAGAGCACTCTTCTGCAATGTAGCATAGAAAGGGAAATGAAATCAGGAAAAGCATAGGAAAAAAACCTCAGATACCACAGTAGTAGTGAAAAAAGAGGATACACTTGAATAGAAACAAACAACAACAATTTCCCTTCCTTCCCATGCACACAGAATTTTTCATGCCAATATTTACTAGGTTAAGCAGCACAGAACAATTATCAGAAGTAAGCAACCCTGAATTTTCCTTATTGAAAAAAATACTGCAATAAAGCACAGAACAAAAAAGGTGGGAGCAGTTGCAGAAAATTGCACACCACTGCTGGGCATTATTATTCCTGTTCTCCTGAGGTCTTAATTTGGAGTGTGCTTTTTTCCTTCTTTTTTTTTTTTTTTTTTTAACTGCAGAGATAAAAATGCAGTGGGGAGGAGGGACTGAGTTTATAGGAGACTAAGAACATTCTAATTGTCTTAAAATAGTTGCAATGCACAAAACTGCAATGACTAAATAGGCCCCAACACAGTACAATCTTCTTTTTTTTTTTTCTTTCTGGTAAATCTCAGAGTGTTTCCAATGTTAGCTGACAAGGATTGTCAGAAGCTGAGGTTTTCTCCTCTCTATGAAATTTAAACTCTGCAACATTTCTGCCAAGCTACTGCCGGTAGGAAGGTGCTTTTATGAGAAGAAAATTGCTTGAATATGCTACTGGGGGATTTACTTTCTCTGTAGCCCTAGTTTTATTTAAATGTCATAAAAAGCTGGCAAAACCCAATTACTACAGCTCTGCAAAGTCCTCCCTTAGCTCACCTCTAAGATCTACTGCATTTTGTCCAGAGGGGCTTCAGTGCAAGGTCCACTTCTCTAGTTGGGAGTGGGTGGCATTCCAGCTGTAGGTGGCAGTAGCCCACAGCTCTTCCATTTCAGAACCTAGTGGAAGATTAAAAGCAGCCCAGACACACAGAACAGTGTTTCACTCAGATGAGGCAGAACAAAATATGGATAATAAGGATTTTTCCCACCAAGGATCCCAGAGTTTTCCTGGGAAAGAAATGGAGTTTTTCAAGCACCCATTTACTTAAATTATTATTTCTATTTTTTAACAAATAGTACAAATAAAGGATTTTTCTTTACCTCAGTTTGTTTGTTGTTTTGTTTGTTTGTTTGGGTTTTTTTTGGTTTTTTGTTTGTTTTGTAGAAAAGGGATATTTTGCATACACGGGCTCTTGGACATGGTATAATCAAACGTCTGCAGAGTAAAAAGATGAAATTTGACATAAACCCAACCTTTCTCATTTTGTCTCCAGTTTTACTTTTGTAAACTGGGGTAACCTGTGGTGGATGAACTCAGGATGCTCTGGGTATTCTTTTGGGTTTGTGGCTAAGATTGCAGTGTTCTTGTCTAAGGAAAGTTAATCGTACATGTACCTAGCTTCTTAGAGTAAGAGGATAGAATACATATGCGATCTGTGTCAAGGACTTGAGAAATATACGTATATTGACAAAGTTACTAAAAATGCATATAATCAAGACTAGCCTACAGAAAATGGTTGCAAAAATAAACATCCAGGAGTTAGGAACCGCTCAATTCACACTGAAAAAAACCCAAAATATGGAAAAAAACATACTGATAAATAAAATAATTATAAATTCATACATACCAATTTATGTATGCATGCACATATAATAATGCACAACTGTTTTTGCTACTATACAAATATTTATATATATAAGAATTGATCAAATCTGAGGTTTTAACTACATTAGTTCTAGGCAGAAAAAAAAAGATATGCTCATTTAAATTACCACTTTGTACACATGCGGCACGTAGCAAGATTAGTTCATACCCGCAAATGCCATCTTGTTCATATTAAATCACAGCATTTTACCATGAAAGTACAGGACAAACATCCTCTCATTTTAAACCTAAGTATTATAACCCACATCTGCTCCTAAATCATCAACCCAGATTTAAAGACCTGCTTGAAAACAAACAAGCAACTGTTCATAAATAAAAAGAGTGTCCTGATACTGAATCCTGCTCGATCTCAGTACTGGCTCTTGCCTTGCAGTAGTTCATATGCAAAACATGCTCCCCTACAGATGGAATCCACTTGTCCTTGCTATTAAGTGAAACACAGCAGGACCCAGAGAGCATTTGCTGAAGCTGAAAACCGACTTCATAATTTAGCCTTGAATCTTGAGCTGGCATAACTATCACATTATAAATCTGGATGCTGAGTCTCAACACTTGTAAAGCAAATAAAATAAACTCCTGATTGCTTTGCCTTTTTCACTGCAGTATAAGCACACATGCTAAAGCTAGATTTCAATGTTGGAAACATCTTATGTTTGTCCACTCAAAGAAATTCAATGCGTAACAATTAAATAGGTATCTGCCAAGAGCAAAACAAATACAGTTTGTCTACCTCACTGTTTTTCAAAGCAGGGAAAATAGGAAGGATACTCAAAGACTGTATCAGTTTTTAAAATGTGAGTGGCTACACTTAGCTTACTGTGAAACCAGATGCAAGTTTATACATTGCATTCTTGCTCCATCATCCCTGCAACAGTGACAAATCAAGGAGCTGTTTTCCAAGGGGCACAGCAAAGCCTGTGTCCCATGCCAACTCTGCTTCCAGGGTTTAAGTGACTCTTAAGAGGCAAATTTCACCCTGGGGAAGGCGAGGGTGTAAGAATTGTATGGACAGAATCAGAAATCAAGAGAAAGTACCAGGAAAAGGAAATGGATCGTAACTGTTTCTGTGTAGTCTCCAGGCTAGGGGTGACATTTAGACCTTCTGCCTAACTGACAGGTTTGATATTAATCACCAGGACGATTTTTTTAGGATACTGTCTTTTGGATAAAAGTAGAATAGGGTTGTATCAGGCATGAACTGAGGGAAAAGAAATCTCATCAAATTATCAGCTGTAAGTGTATCATACAATTTGGAATAAAAGCACTTTATGGACTGTGTTTCTGGTGGAGCACAAGGGGAGATTCCAGCCCTTTGGCAAACTTTCACCTTAACTTCTCCATGAAATCTGCTGGGGGGAAAAGCTAAAAAAAAGTTAAAAAATGCAGCCACCTTTACAATACACACTTTATTTGTTAAAGGTTCTTAACTCCAAATGGTTTTCGTCAAATTTACCCTAGATTTTTCTAAATAGTTTATTTTCTCCATTACATTAGTGTATGTATCCAGGTAGTGACTGTGATCCATGTAACAATATAATGAATACTAATGAATGCCAAGAAAAAAATCTGGATTACATAAAATGATAACATGATGAAAGCAATCTTAGCTTGGATTTTGGGATTTAAATCAATCTCTGAATATTCTGGTAAGGTGTGAAGTCCATAATTAATCCCAGAAGGTATCCAGGAAAGAGTTTAAATCTGGGTTAATGGACTACCATGCTTGGCTTCCAGCCTAGAAATACACTGTACTGTTTCTGAAAATGGTTTACAGAATGGAAAAGTGGATGAATAATTGGGTGGGTCTGACAACTGAAATATAATGATGCTATACTATCGTATTATATCCTACTACAAAAAAGAATAATTCCTGGATATTCTTCAGCCTACAGATAGAAGCAGTCTTCATGTTTTACTTGAAGATTCCTGTTCAAAATGGTAACTGTTTATAACTCAAAACCTGTTGTTAAGAATGATTTTTTCTTACGTTGAACATCTCTGTTATTGATGCCATACTGTCTTCTAACATATTTCTGTGTATGTTACAGTGGTATTACTTTGGCTTTTCCAGACCCCTGAGCTGAATAATTCTGAAGGAAATAAATTAAATTAAAGCTGTGAATAGTTGCAGAGCTAAGACTGTCATCAAGAAAAATAGAAAAAAATGGTTATTTACAGGACAAAAATTGTGCATCTTGAATAAAAGCTGTTCATTCATATTTCACTCCCAATATACTCCAGTTCATGTGTCTGTTGGGGATTTTACCTATTTTCTCAGTGTCCTCATCTTTACAACTGGAGGGAGATACAAAATAAACCCAACTGCCTTCAGCGCCCTCGCCAACAAGATACTATAAAACTCCATAGTATAATGAAGAGAATTATTAACAAAGGTACAGTACGTACAGCACAACTTTAGCCACCAAATAATTAAACTGAGTGCATATACATACACATGTGCTTGTATCTGTGTTCCCACACAGATATTTAGCTCACACTTTACTAATTCCTGATGATTGCAGCAAAGATGATGACATGGCAACTAAGTTATGAAACTTCACATCCTATTAGCACCTCCAAAGGCTGTTTGGAAACAGAAAAGAGATGTCATGATCAGAGCTTCTGGAACTGAAGGCTTACATAACCCTCTGTAATCTTGAGAAAATTTGTGGGGGAATGTAGAGATTGATCTCGAATGTAAGTAACAGAGCTGCACAAAGGAGCCCTTATAACTGGCAGTTTCAGTAACTGTTCAAAACAACACACCTGATACTGAGTAACTGTTTTCTGCCTGGGACATTTCACCCTGGGGCATTCTTGAGGTGCTTCCTCCTACTGGCCTTTTTCAGAACGTGTTCTCATTTCTATTACTATTCAGACAAGTGTGTGAAAAACTGCTAGCACTTCTGTATTCTTTTATGTGCGCACCAAAGTAAAGTATCCATTAAAGTACTTTATATGTTAATATATATTGAAGTGGTCCAGGTACAGAAATGAATATGGTGTCCAAAAACTCATATGACTATTTCATATGGCCCATTTCAAATACCACAACTACATTAGAAGATGATAGAACCACCATCATGGTCAGTCTTCTATGTAGCTTCTCTTCAGAGCAATGAAATGTTTTCTTATCCGTCTGTAAAACTCCTTACTGAGGCAGTATCAGAAGAAATCCAGTGCACATGCTGACCTCCAAGCCTGATGAATTTTCCAAAGCACGCAATATGGCTAAATTGATGGGCATACTGAGAAGCTGACCTGAATACAAAAGAACACAGCACCCCTTACTGAGCTCTCATGACATGTGGAGTAATACAAATCATTCCTTGACTCCCTTGATCCTCTTAACTCATAACTCCTAAGCACTATCTGGTTTTGAAGCAGAGAAGAAGCAATAACAGCTGTCCTCTTACAAACATACAAAGAGCGCACTTTAACTGTGAATGACTAATAAATCTGGTAATAGTACAAACACAACTATTAAAGAGAGTAGTATGTCCCTAAAGGAAATATTAAGCCTTTTAAAGCTATGCAGGACTTTTTACCTAGTAATACAGTATTCTAGGTAGGTAATTGAACAGTATTGATACTGAATAATAAATAAACCAGATAGACAATAGATGACTACTACTGAAAATAATGACATCAGCTTTCAAGGTGCTGCTGTGAAATGTTTGTTGTTCCACAACTAGGCTAGAGCAATACTTAGATGGCTCCAGAGATTATGGAAGATGCCAATGGACCTCTTCTACTATGATCTGAGGTAAACTGAGGAAGGTCTTAGTGAAGGACAAATGGATTTTTGTGGTTCTAGGGCCGTTTTCCCTTCATATCTCCTAATATATTATAGATGACAGAGAATCAGTCTTCAAGAGCAGTTGTTTCATACATATTTTTGTCCAAGACAGTCTTTTTTGAAGAGGGATACACTAGTTCTCTAGCAGGACACCAGACAATTCTTAAATCTCTGGATTCTTTATGAATAACAGATTGATCTACGCTCTCCTTAAGAGTAATACACAACTTCAATAGGTCTTCCCTAGTAAAAAAAATAAAAAAATCCCACCTTTACAACATGTGAGACTCATATTTAATCTGAAATAACTGGAGCCAGTTGCGGGGAAGACTGTACAAGCACTGCATGTGTTGACCCAAGACAACAGGCAGTGAGAAAAAAGTGAGGGACTAGTGAGGTTACCTTTGCCTTTGAATAGTCAACTGGACACTTGGGGATACTCTGGCTACAGGTGGAATGTCGCCTCTATTTCTGTCTTTCTCCTCCCTAAAAGCTATCTTTTAGCTAGGTTTGGCTAGCTAAAAGAAGGTTATTCTAAATGCATTATATCATGCACACACAGCATGAAACTCCCATGACTATGTGGGTACTACTCTTTGTATTTATCTGTACACATGATCAAAAAGTTGGCTGGTTTTACTAAATCCAAAAATCAAGGGTTACTGATAAAGAAAATCCTGTTTCCTATATTTCTAAAAAGAAAACAAATAAATGCTGTTACTGATAAAGAAATAAAGTAACAAAACCAAATTTGGTGACATGGTAACCTGTTTCAACATGATACCTCATATCAAGACTTCCCAAATTCCGTTTGAATATTAAGCATGTTCTCAAATTCAACAAGATACCAAAGGTGAAAAAGGTTGCTGTAAACCATAATAAAAATCTGTTCTGTTATGTGGCCTCAGATAAACTTCACTCTTCTTTCAATGATAAGCCCCCCAAAACAGGGATTCAGGACAACAATGTTCTCACCTATGCAATCTCCAGTCATCTGTGCTAGTCAGGACTGAAATTTCATATTTTTTTTTCTCCCTTATGTAATTTACATTGCTTGAAGTATAGAAATCTATCAGTAGTAGGTAGGTGATTATGTTAGGTTAGCAGCAAAGGAGTAAATGTCCTAACATGCATTACAGATAGCGCATTATTCATCTTCTGCAGTACCAGTCTTGTAATTTTATTGTGATAACTTATAGTAAACAGCTAGAGCATAATGGGTCCTTATGGAAAACTTATACATTTCACTGAAAGGATTATTTCTGTGGAATTTTGGAAAACCATTAGTACAAAGAATATGGCACATTTATCATTTTTCATACACATACTACATATGATGCAACTTAAAACAAACAGTACCAGCTAAACTATTTGTCAGGATTTATAGTGGAGTGTGAAATTCTTAAGAATCCGTGCACTATTTCTCCAGTTGGACAAATATATACGTACAGTGTTTTGAATATTTCTATATACACTTAAACATCTTGTTGGCCTTGGAGAAAGATAGTATTCAATTCATTTTGCTGATTTGTTTTAAAGCGGCTTCAAATAAGATGGCCCTTCTGGAATTGAAGCTATCAGAAATGCTGATTTGGCTGTGCTGTTAATTCCCAAAAATAATGTCATATATTATTTCTGGGAATCGAGTCAAAGCATTCCAAGATGACTGGTATAAAACGGCACTTACTGGTATTCAATTCCCACACTAAAATTTTAGTCATGTGTATTGGGTCTGGCTCACATGGAGCTAATTTTCCCAATAGTAGCCCTCATAGAGCTGTGCTTTGTATTGGTTGCTAGAAAGGTGTTGATAACACACCAGCGTTTTGGCTACTGCTGAGCAGTGCTCGCACAGCATGAAGGCTGTCTCTCCAACATTTCGGTCCCTCACCAGTAGGCTGGGGTGGGCAAGATCTTGGGAGGGGACATAGCCAGGACAGCTGACCCAAGCTGACCAAAGGGGTATTCCATACCATATAAGGTCTGCTCAGCAATAAAAGCTAAGAGAATGGAAGAGCAAGAAGGGGCATTCGTTGTTTACAGTATTTGTCTTCCAGAGCAACTGCTATGTGTACTGACACCCTGCTTCCTGGGAAGTGACTGGACATTGCCTGCTGATGGGAAGTAGAGAATATAATTTTTGTTTTCCTTTTGCCTCCCCACATGGCCTTTGTTTTTGCTTTCATTAAACCGCCTTGACCCACATGGATTTTTTTTTTTCCATCTCATTTTCTCCCCTCCAACCATCCTGCTGAGGAGAATGGCTGAGCAGTTTGGTGGTACCTGGTGTCCAGCCAAGGTCAACCCACCACAGACCTTTTTGGTGCCCAAAGCAGGGCATGAGACAGTTTTGTATTAAGCATGCTATAGCTACAGTAGTTATTTAGTAGCAAGCTCCTGTGCAGGTCACGGAGTTTGTGGGCTGCACTGCTTATCTTTTTTATTTTGCTGAGCTTGGGAACATGTTAATATAAAATAATGGCTATGTGCTTTGTCCTGGTGTTATTGGCCTTGCTGTGCTGAGGGAGCTATCTTGCGGAGAAGATGAGGGAATACATCTCCCTCTCCCTACCTGGGACTGATGCAGATGGTTTTATTATGCAGGCTCCCGAGGTCCTTGTTCACCCTTTTGTGAGCTGTTTAATACTACTTTTTAATACTGTTGGCATATTATGAGTTTTGTGGAATCTGGTCTCATCCTGGTTAAGAGACACCTGGTGAGGTGACACTGAAATGTGTCTTGAGGCAGCCCATCACTGGGTGTCAGGGTGTGTGGATGGATTTGGGCAGATTCCTAGGGTGGTTATCACCTCCCATAGCCTGGGATTTTGCACCTAAACAGGCAAGCAACCCTAGCAAACTGACATGCCACCTGATGGAAAGGTGCCTTGCCTACCCCAGTGAAAGCCAACAGCTTCTAGCACTGTACTGGGGCCTGGCCTGTGCCTATCAAGCCATGGTTCAGTACTCTCAGAGGACTGTGGTTGAGGCTGGGACCCACACTGCACCTGAGGACACCATGGTTGTGATAGGGACCCAAACAACAACTGCTATGGTAATTGCCCTAGTGGTGAAAAAGAAACAGTGCACAAGGAGAACAACAGGTCCATATTATGGATTAGTAAGGGAGGAGAAAGAAGAGGAAAGGTTTGATCAAGAAGCTGGTCCTTTGACACAGGAATTGGAGGGGAGTGACAGAATTCAAACAGGAAGTGGAAACTACCCAGTCTCCTCACCTCATCAGAACATCAAGACATATGGAAAGATTACAGCCGCCAGCCAGGTGAGCGGATTGCTGCCTGGCTGCTCCGATGCTAGGATAATGGGGCCAACAGTCAGCAACTGGAAGGTAAGGAAGCCCAGCACCTGGGATCCTTTGCTAGAAACTGGGGAATTGAGAGAGGAATTGCAAAAAAGGCAGCAATTTGCAGTCTCTGGAGACGGCTCCTCCCAAGTGTGAGGGCAAGATAGCCATTCAAGGAAAATCTTGTGAACTCCACAGGGAAGCAGACTACTGCAGATGAAGGCATCCAGTCCCTGAGAGAACAGAAGAGCTGGAAGTCATCTATAGTGATCTAGACAATAGTGAGGTCTCCAAGGATCCAGGGGACATCCTGTGCACATGGGTCATGTGGAGGAATGTGATTCAAAATGCCCCAGCATCACATGCTAACAGCTTGGCAGCAAGGTATTACCCAGATATGGATACACCAGCTGTGGAGAGTGTCTTCTTGGCTCCAAAACTTTGAAGAAAATCTCTGTACCTCTTCATCCTTATGGGCCATGCCTTGGCTATCAGGGGTGCCCCAAGAAATGTCCTCTCCTGCCCCAGTCAGAGGGAAAGGGAGCCCCAGGTATGTGCCGTGTGGCGCACTCTGGTTCTTCCTGTGTGACAAGGGGAAGGACATGAGGAAGTCGAATGGTGAACCCAACTTTAAGCTAGAAGCCCATGTATGCAAGCTGAGAGGGAAGAAAGCTATTAAGAAGAGGCCACCCAAGAAGGCTGTCAGCTTAGTTGTGGAGAGGCACAAGAAGGCTATCAGTGATCTCCCACATATAGAAGAACTGCAATCATCTCCCTTGATCCTGGTGAGGGGACTTCTGGTCTGGCACTGCAAGGGTCTGACAGTGAGCACTCTGATGAGCAACAGGAATAAAGGGTCCCTGCCTTCAGCCAGGAGGAGGAAAGGGATGACTGGGTATACTGGACTGTGTGGATTTGATGGCTTGGTACATCAGACCCACAGGAGTATATGGCTTTGGCAGACACTGGTGCACAGTGTATGCTGATGCCATCAAGGTATAGGGGCACAGAACCAATCCGGATCTCTGAAGTGACAGGGTGATGCCAAAAATTGTCTGTATTGGAGGCTAAGGTGAGCTTAACAGGGGACAAGTGGGAAAAGCAACCCATTGTGACCAGCCCAGAAGCACCTTGTATCCTTGGCATAGACTACCTCAGGAGAAGGTACTTCAAGGACCCAAAGGGGTACCGATGGGCTTTTGGTGTAGCCACTGTGAACACAAAGAAGATTAGTTATCTACCCGGCGTGGCCTTTTGGAAGGTCCCTTTGTTGTGGGATTGCTGCAAGTTGAAGAACAGCAAGTGTCGATTGCTACCAGGATGGTGCACCAGTGGCAATATCACACAAAACTGGGACTCCCTGGCTCCCACCCATGAGTTGATTCATCAACCGGAGAGCCAAGGAGTCATCAGCAAGACTCACTCACCTTTTAATAGTTCCATATAGCCAGTGCAAAAGTCTGACAGAGGGTGGAGGTTAAGAGTAGACTATCATGGCCTGAACAAAGTGATGCCACCACTGCGTGCTGATGTACTAGACAAGTTGGAGCTCCAATATGAACTAGAGTCAAGGGCAGACAAGTGGTACGTTACAACTGACATTGGCAATGCATTCTTCTCAATTCCTTTGGCAGCAGAGTGCAGGCCACAGTTCGCTTTCATGTGGAGCGATGTCCAATACACCTGGAATCAGCTGCCCCAGGGGTGGAAGCACAGCCCCATCATTTGTCATGGACTAATCCAAACTGCACTGGAAAAGCGTGATGCCCCTGAACATATACAATATACCAATGACATCATCATGTGGGGAAACAAGGCAGAAGTGGTGTCTGAGCACTTCTGAAAGTTGCTTTTGCCATAAAGAAAAGCAAGGTCAAGGGACCTGCACAGGAGATTCAGTTCTTGGGAATAAAATGGCCAACAAGGTAGCATCTATGTCTCCACCACCTAACAAGAAGGAAACACAAGCGTTGCTAGCCCTTGCGGGGTTCTGGGGAATGCATATTCCAGGTTATATTCAGCTTGTGAGCCCTCTCTATCGAGTAACCTGAAAGAAGAACTATCTGGAGTGGGGTCTTGAGCAACAACAAGTCTTTTAGCATATCAAACAGGAAATAGCTTGTGTGGTAGCTCTTGGGACTGTCTAGACAGGACAAGCTATGCAGAATGTACTCTACACTGCAGCTGGGAGCATGGTCTCACCTGGAGCCTCTGGCAGAAAACATCAGAAGAAACCTGAGGTCAAACATTAGGGTTTTGGAGCCAGGGGTATCGAGAATCAAAAGCCCACTACACCCCAACTGAAAAAGACATGCTAGCAGCAACATGAGGGGGTTTGAGATGTTTCAGAAGTTGTAGGTACAGAAGTGTATCATCTCCCCTTGGCACCCCATGCCACATGGCCTTTGTTTTTGCTTTTATTAAACCACCTTTATCTTGACCCATGGGGGTTTTTTTTCCATCTCATTTTCTCTCCCCCTCTGTCCTGCTGAGGAGGGGAATGATAAGAGTGGCCTGGTGGCACCTGGTGTCCAGCCAAAGTCAACCCATCACACCACGGCAACTTCTCTGATTTAAGTACAATTGAATTGAGATGATGTATAAACATCACATCTAACAAATTTTGTGCACAGCTTGCACATTACCTAAACAGTCAGGAATCTGAAGTCCTGTTTATGGTTGGGTCCTTGATTTTCCTGCATGGTCTGTTTTCAGCGTGTTGCTTTTCACACTAATCGAATATTAAATCTGCAGATCTGAGAACATAAAAAATTGATTTTTCCAGAGACATTTTTAATAGAACCACCACCATGCTGCCTAAATTAAAAACAGAGAAAGGTTTACTCTTTGAACATAATTTTTACTAACTTGTTTTCTTGGATTATTTTTCCGTTGCCAGAATTTGTAATTTCAACAATACTTCTATGATAAAATGATGTTCTGAAGCAAACAAATTCTGAAGAGTGTACCACATTTGAATCATTAGTAAAGAAGCTGCATATTTTAAATGCTTAATTAAAAAGAACAACAGCTGAGTACTTGTATGTCCAATAATATTTATGAGTTTGTACTTTGCTATCTCCTCATATTTGTAATTGCACAATTTCCTGGGGGTTTACAAATGTTTTGTCTAAAATCTAAAACATCAGCTCTTAACACTGCCAGCTTAATGGAACACAGCTTTGATTTCTTTGTCAAATCTCTTCTCCATACTACTATAATCAGAGGAATATAACGCCTAAGAAATAAAGGACGATAAAACGGGAATCTGTTTCTGATGCCAATAATGAGACACACCTAGTTCAACTAATTCAGTCTTGAAATAGATATCCCAACACAACTGTGGATTAGAGCAATTCACTATCTAAACTTCAAGGTCAAGAAGCTGGGGTTAAAATCCTCTTCAAGGAAAACTAAGGTGGGAGAAATGCAGATTTAGTTCAGAAAAAAGAGTGCAGAATTTTTATATGGTGCTTAAGCCAAATGCAATTCCTTTTACCAGAAAGATCAACCTGGGTAAATGAATTCTCTATCTGTTAATACCTACTGTTAGGAAAACTGGAGATGAAATTTTCTCTTTTGCTTACTCGACTTCCCTGTAAAAATATGTTGTAACGAACGCATGTCCAACAGGACTTTGGTCATTATGAGAAGCTCAATGGCATTATCTTTCATACTCCTCAAAATGATGCAAAAGATTTTTCTTAGCAAGAATGGCATTATTTTTTCCTGAGATCATGTGGAACCTGGAACAATGGTTTCCCTAGCAGAAAAACAAAACAGTTTAGAAATAAATTTAAATGAATTACTTTCTTCATAAAAGCCCATTTGAAGCAAGCATTAGAAAAACCAATGGATTTCCAAATGTGAATCACTTTCATAAGTACCAAACTCCAACTATACTAGCTACCTAATCTCCTTAAAAGTACAGGACCCAAAAAATTCAAGCCCACAAACTAGTATTCCTAAATAATGGTGTTTGTAAGCATGAATCAGAATAATATCAGCAGTTTCTGGAGATGTAAACTATGAAAGCATCTTTAACATTGACAGATTTGCCCCAAACCCAGCCCTTTAAGAGGAAGCAGGTTATCTTATTCATACAAATCAGTATTCCATAAGTGCATATGGTGCAAAATCTGAAAAGGTGTAAGAATACACAAATCCCATCTGGAAATCTTCTTCCTTTGCAAATCAACTAAAATGAAATTTAAACCCTTTATTTGGTTTATCTTTCCGCAAGAGTTTAAGACAGTGGAACTTAAAACGTTAGCCCTGGACTTTACATGGATCTTAGTGAAGTTAACTAGGATTTAGGTTTGTAAAAAACATAACAAGTAGATATTCTACATAATATGTTGGCCTGAGTCTCTTAGTCTATAAAACAGATCTATAAAAAGATCCTTGATATATGATCAATTCTGCTATATCTGACTAGCTGGTTCCTTTCTTACCCAGAAACACCTACATCTAAAACAGTGATAGGAAATCCATGAGCAATTCTAAAAAGTTGGCCTGAAATGCTGTTAGCAGTTCTGGGAGGTGCTTCAGTGCCCTTGGTTTGAAAATGGGCACATACTCTCATATAACAATTTTATCTTTAGTTCAACAAACACACAAATAAGATTTTGCGAGCTGGAAGCAAGCTGCAGCTCTGTGCTAGAAATGTGAGAAAAGCATTAAGAAAGGCTTAAAAGCCTATCCTTATATGAATACCTTCAGCCAAACCCTGACAAAACATGCATTTTTGGCTTATGGGCACAAGGAAGCACAAGAAATATCTCTGGCACATGACCTGGCACATGGATAGTCATCCATGACTACCCTTTGAAATGGAAAATGAGATGTAAAAAAATTTGAAAAGAACATTTTAATGTCTCCCAAGTCTACAGTTTGAGCTCCTCCTTTTTTCCTAAAACCAGTCATATTCATAATTACTTTTTCTACTGTTTTTTTAATTAACTTTGAGGATATATACTAAAAAGACACCACAAAATTTGTTAAGTCACTTCACCTGGTCTCCTCAGTATCTGCAGCATATGGAAATATATCACTTAACCAAGTTCAAGTATTAACATTTCCTTTAACTTACAAGAAAGCTAACCTAGAACTCATTTTATAACTTTAAAAAGAAGTCAATCAAAACCTTATCAGATGAACTTTAGGAAACAGTTTGGATGGACTTTTTCCTTTGGTGATCAGTTCTTTAAGGCTTAAGAAGAATTGCGTGATGCCCTAGAATGCAGAAAACAGATAGTTTCTGAAATATTATTTAAAATATGGCTTAACCTATTTATAACTGAAAAGTTACCTTCCAAATGATACCTACATATCTAGGAAGGCATTTCTTACATTACCAGAAAATGAAAATTGAGAAATTACATTCCTTGCGTATTTTTGGTGATTATAGCATTCCTGGCAGTTGAAATTTGAAGCTAAGTGTCTCTCTATTGAAATTTATTGCTAATTGAGTTTGATTTTTCAGTCTTGGTTAATTGATTAACATTAATGGACCCATCTGCTGCACCAATACATGGGAAACAACAACAGTAAGAATAATCACTATGAAAATAGTTTGAGACACTGGAAACATGATTGTTTGTGGGAGGAATTAAATTTGAGATTGTACTCTGCACTATAAAAGCTAAGCTTGTCTATGTTTACATTTTCTTGAGTCTTTATACAATTTAAAGCAAATGTATTAATCAACTACTAGTAGTGTAGTGGCTGACATAATTGTCAAATCATTGATGAAGTAATTTTATGAGTTTATTTCCCACATGCAGATGTGTCTTCTTAATTAACACTAAGTTTGGTTTGCAACATCTGGCTCATATGATCAGGTGACCACACAGGACATTAAGAGCTTCCTAGGTTAAACTTTCCATGCCCTTTTCAAACACATTCTTTCAAATCCAATGCACTTTGAATTCACAAAATTAGTCACAGAACTATATGACACTCAAACCCTAAATGTACTGTATATTTACCTTTTTATTTTCCTCTGAAATTAACCAGTCTCTGGAATTCTACACTAGCATGGATTTAAAATGCAGCAAAAGAGCTACTCAACTTGCAAAAGTGCTTCTAAAAGTAATAGAGCATTTACATAGGAGAACACTTTGTTTTTAAAAACTAATAAAATAATGGCTATGAAAAGAAATAGAAATTTAGATTTGTACTGAACTGCTCATCTGATACAGCATATGTTTAAATACTCTTGAAACAGAATGGCTTTTGTCCTATTGTGCTGATTTTGGCTGGAATAGCATTAATTTTCTTCATAGTAGCTGGTATGGGGCTATGTTTTGGATTTGTGATGAAAACAGTGTTGATAATACAGGGGTGTTTTTGTTTACTGATGAGCAGTGCTTACACAGCGTCAGGGCCTTTTCTGCTTCTCACCCCACCCCACCAGCGAGTAGGCTGGGAGTGCACAAGAAGCTGGGAGGGGACACAGCCGGGACAGCTGACCACAACTGACCAAAGGGATATCCCACACCATATGACATCATGGTCAGAAGTAAAAAGCTGGGGGAAGAAGGAGGAAGGGGAGGACATTCGGAGTGATGGCATTTGTCTTCCCAAGTAACCGTTATGTGTGATGGAGCCCTGCTTTCCTAGAGATGGCTGAACACCTGCCTGCTGATGGGAAGTAGGGAATTAATTCCTTGTTTTGCTCTGTTTGCATGTGATGCTTTTGCTTTCCCTATTATGCTGTCTTTACCTCAGCCCACGAGATTTCTCACTTTTACCCTTCCAATTCTCTCCCCCAAGCAATTGTGGGGGGAGTGAGTGAGTGGCTGTGTGGTGCTGAGTTACCAGCTGGGCTTAAACCATGAAACCTATACACAAACAGATTTTTTAGTCAAAATATAAATGGAACCAAGATAACGTTGTTTGTTTTTTTTTTTTTTTAACAGAAGTGGAGCAGATCTTAACTTAAAGAGAATTAAGATAATTAGAGATTTCCAATTCCACAATACAATACATTCAATACATTCAGTAGTTCACAGGAAAATGGTGATTGTGCAGCCTGTCCCCACCACCATGGCCCTGCCTGGCCATCTCAAGGTTGTGTCTGACCCTGGTTCCCCTCACTGGGCTTGATCCTGTTCCCCCACCAGTGGATGAATGTCCCAGCCCAGCCTCAGCCCATCCCCATCCCCAGGGAGGTGCCCAATGCCTGGGGCTGGGTCTGTCCTGGTGCCCCACAGCTGCCCTGCTCCTGGCTGGGGCAGTGGGATGGGCCCTGGCTGTCAGGCCCTGCACTGATGGGCCCCCAGGGAGCACCTCATGCAACCAACGACTAAACCACAGGGAGCTGCTGGCCTCTGCTGTGTCCTGTAATTTTGTATCTGAAAACTAGGCAAATGCTAATCCCTGTCTCTTGCTACAAAAAATACAAAGAAAACATTTTTTTCTGTCAAATAAATTTCTTCTGCATAATTCTTGTAATTAATAGGATGAACACTACAATAGTACTTTTGTACTCTGATGATGAGAAAAGGCAAGTAACTTTCTTTTAAGAACAACTGTAAAAAATATTTCTTACGAAACACACCTGTCTATGCCCAGCAGTATGTGTTGACAAGCTCCAGTGTTCATTATAAAACATGGCTGACATATTCTCTATGTAATACTTCATGCCCTTTCAGAAGCAAAAGCTCTAATTAGTCGCCAAGCTCCTGAAGAATAACATGCAATGAAAAATCTTTTTTTTGCCACTAAACGGTGTAATTGAAACAACTGGCAAAAATCTTAAGTCAGTAATAATTTTATATGAATCATCAAATTGTTGCTTGTTTCATGTGAAATTTTTTTTTAATACAACTGATTTTTTTACAGTAATAAATACACAAAAGGACAATTAATGGTGTAGATGGGAATATTTTTAACACTACAGATTATTTATGGCTCGCATTGGCTGCAGTCTCATGAGTATAAACTCATTACCTGAAGATAACACAGTTGTATAGTGCACATGTACCACTTGAACAGTGGGAGTGAAGCCTGGAAATTTTTCCCCATAAACGATACACAAAATGTCCACCTCCGGCTTTTCAATTCTCCTGCTCCACACATGACATGGTGTGAACCTAGCTGATGTGACAGGTTGATGAAGAAGTAATTAATCAAATAGTTGCTAGGATAAAGCAACAAATAAATTGAAGTGGAGCAAGGGGAAAAACTTGTATCTTTCAGCTACAAGAAGTACCAAAGGATGTTTGTAACCAAAGCGCTGAAAGAAGAAGGTAACAACAAGCCCAACACACTTAAAATTGGTCCATTTACTGAGTAGATTTTGCTACAGTAAGCACATTTACTAAACAGGTGTCTAGTGTTAGCAGGCACTGCCTTGAAAGAAGTACAGGAAGAGTCTACAACACAGAGTCTCTCATCATTCCTTTCAGGAGATGCTTCACCCACAGAAGCACTGGACTTAGGACATAAGACAACAGATTCAGAGGAACAAAGTTTGCAGAGTGTTAAGGTCCAGGTGAAAAAGGTTCTGGAGCCAGACCTGCCAAGGCTGATCAGGAGGTATACAAGATGTTGTTTTACCGTATCTTCTCAAATCTGTGGAAAATGGAATTAGTATACAGCAAACTGAAGCATTACCCAAAAGTGGTTTCTGACCCTTGCATTCTGTCAGGCAGAGTCTCTGTAAAACGCCTGCCAGTAGTCCTGAAAAATGGCTGCTAGCACAGGCAAATTTACATCCCAACTTGCTGCCCTGTTTACATCCTCTACAAATAAATTGGTGCACACAGGTAGATGACTTATCAAGAAATGAATCTTTTAGATGTGTCACACTTCTCAGCAATGCAGAAGTGATTTGGTTGATTACACATTATACAGTGAGGGAGCAGTCTGTTCTCACATACATGTTTTAACTCTCCAGGAAAGAGACTGTTGCACACACTGTACAGACAAAATGAAGCTTCAGGGCTTTGGGATGCAGGAATTGCTCCTCTAAAGATGACTACCTAGTAACCTATCCAAGTGAGACCTCCAAATCCTGAGATAATCTGTTGTGGTATTTTTTGTTGGCAGTCTTGAAAGCTAAGAGGAACGATCAGCCTCCAAAAAAGCAAATTCTATTCCGCCAAGTGAACAGTATGAAATCACAGCTGCAGAACCTGGATGTGAAACATGATATCTAGATCTTCCTAGCAAGGTGAGGTTACTGAATATGGACAGTTTGTGAACTGGCTGAAGACTGTATGTACATATATATGAAAACCAGCAAACCAGGTGAGAAGAGAGGGGAAAAAATGACCTCCCTTGACCCACTCTCTCTTTCCAATGCAGCCCAGGATGCTGCTGGCTTTCTTTGTCACTAGGGCACATTGCTGACTCATGGTCAGCTAGTTGTCCACCAGAACAGGCAAGTCTTTTTCTGTAAAGCTGCTTTCTAGACCGTCAGTCTCACACTCTATATTGGTGCCCGGGGTTATTCCACTCCAGGTACAAGACTTTGCATTTCCCTTTATTGAACAATATGACATTCTGGTTGGCTCATTTCTCCAGCCTGTTGAAGTCCCTCTGAATGGCATCAGACCCATCTGGTGCATCAATCACTCCTCCTTGCTTCCTATTTAACCCTTGTTTCTGGGGTGCACCCTGCCCCAACTTATAGGTCATTAATGAAGATAAATGGTATTGGATACAGTATTGATATTTCGGGTCCTCTGCCAGTGATTGGCCTCCATGTGGGATTTGTGTCACTGATCCTTTGTGCTTTTTGAGCCTGCCCTTCAGCTAGTTTTCAGTTCACTTCACTGTGCACTTACGTAGCCAGTACTTAATCAAAATCATACTTAATTAAAAATGTTATGGGAGGCAGCGTCAAAGCCTTACTAAAGTCAAGTAAACAACAACCAGTGCTTCCCCCTCATTCATCAAGCCAGTCAACTCATCATGGAAGGCTATCAGGTTGGTTAAGCACAATTTCATAGAAACACAGAATCATTTAGGTTGGAAAAGACCTTTAAGATCATCAAGTCCAACCGCTAACCTAACCCTGCCATCCCACCGCTAAACCATGTCCCTAAGCACCTCGTCTACCTGTCTTCTAAATACCTCCAAGGATGGGGACTCGACCACTTCCCTGGGTTGCCTGTTCCAATGCCTGATAACCCGTTCAGTGAAGAATGTTTTCCTAGCATTCAATCTAAACCTTCCCTGACACAACTGGAGGCCATTTCCTCTTGTCCTATTGCTTGTTACTTGGGAAAAGAGACCAACATCCACCTTGCTACAGCCTCCTTTCAGGCAGTTGTAGAGGGCGATAAGGTCTCCCTCAGTCTCTTTTTTTCCAGGCTAAACAACCCCAGTTCCCTCAGCCGCTCCTCATCAGGCTTGTGCTCCAGACCCTTTACCAGCTTTGTTGCTCTCCTCTGGATATGTGTTCCAGCAATGCAACATCTTTTCTGTAGTGAGGGGCTCAAAACTGAACACAGTACTGAATAAATCCGTGGTGACCACTCCCAACCACTTTCTCTGTCCTCTATGTATTTGGAAACAGTTTCCAGGACAATCTGCTCCATCAGCTTCCCACAGGTCAAGGGTGAGGCTAACCTTCCTGTAGTTCCTCAGCTCCTCCTTCTTGCCCTTTTCTGAAGGTAGTCTTCTAGACCTTAGGAACCTCTCCAACTCACCTGGATCTTTCAGAGATTATCAGGATTGATCTTACAACAACAGATAGCTCCCTCAGCACTTATGTGTGAATCCCATCAGGTCCCATGGACTTATACATGTCCAGATGGCTTAAGTGTTCCCTAATGTGATCCTCCCCCACCAAGGGTAAGTCTCCCTTGCTCCAGACTTTCTCCCACAGATCTGAAAGGAATAGAATTCTTGAAGGCCAGTTTTATCAATAAATACCAAGGCAAAGAAGGCACCGAGTATTTCAGTCTTTTCTGGATCCTTTGTCACCAGAATACCTACTGCATTCAGCAGCAAGCCACATTTTCTCAAGTCTTCCTTTTGCAGCTGATGTAGAAGCATTTGTTCTTGCCGTGCATGTCCCCTGCCAGATTAATCTCCAGATGGACTTTGGTTTTCCTAACCCTCTACCTGCAAATTCGGACATTTTCTCTATATATCTGCCAGGTCACCTGGCTATGCTTCTACCTCTTGTGTGCTTCCTATTGATGTTTGAGTTTTGTCGGGAACATCTTGTTCATCCATGCAGGCTTCCTGACACTTGATTTCCTGCTCACTGGGATGGATCATTCTTGGGCTTGGAGGTGATTCCTGAAAACCAGTTGACTGCTATAGAAAATAATGAAAAACATGCTTCTATAGAGCTGCTTATCCCTGGTCTGCACATGCACATTCTTCTACGACTCCTCTGGCCAGAAGAGCAGTGTCCATTTCAGAACAAAAGCATTTCTGGAAAGGGCTGAGGCCAGCAGTTGGAAAGCAGAAAGGCAGGAAACAAATCCAGTGGTCATGAATTATTCAGGACCCAAGCTTTAAATGAAACAGTATTCCATAGTGGTAGATGACAGGCCAATGAGTAGAATCACAGAGATATAGCAAGGAACAAGAGGAAAAACAGACTCATTACTCCCAAGTACACACTCAGTTTCACCCCAGTTTAGTAGGCAAATTGTGCATGTTTTCATAAAGTTGCCTTGTTCTCATTTGTGCTCTAGTCAAACAAGGCTAAACAGAAACACTCAGTGGTCCAGAGCTTTAAAAGAACTTTAAGCTACATTCTGTTCAGCATTTGCCTTGAAGCTAAAGTATACTTTTTAAAATAGGCACAGCAACTTCACAAGTACTACCCAATTTTAGAACAGAAATGTGGTTCCTAAATGTTGAATGCCTTAGACAATGATCAAGTTACTGTAGCTTAAACAGTTACTGTGCTCCAATTGAACCATCATTCATCTGAACGACCATCCTTTGTGCTTCCAGCCCACGTCTCTTTTGAACCCCATTTCCTCTTTCAGCACAATATGCTTCAACTTTCAAAGGTTCTTTGACAATACTTGTTCACACATGCAGAAGATGCTGACTTAATTGTTACTGTTTTCATAGCATAATGATGAAGGCCTATGCTGTGCACCCAGGAGCACATCATGAAGATGGGTGAGGGTACAAGGCCTAGTAAGATGAAGAGTTGTTAGACAGAAGAGTGAGACCTTATGGCTTTCTGTCCAAACTATCTGCACTAAGAGTCTGATTTAGTCACTGAGACTTGTAGGGCAACTGATCTAGTTGATTGCAAAGGAATTCTGGCAGCAACCCAATATGTATGCAGTGTGGGCAATGTAATTACATTTTATATCTTTTTTCATGTAAGCAAATAACGTATAAAACCTCTCTGGTTAGGCATGAAGATGTCACATTTTCTATTTAATATTATCAGGACAAAAGATTAGTGATTACTTCATTACACAGAATATTATAGTAATTTCTCATTAAGGATGAACCTACCAGCCACAGAATGTAAATAAACGATAAAATGATTAAAGAGGTAACTCTTACCTAGTGCAGGTCCCACCATTGCGACATGGATGATAATCACATATTGGAACATTGCAGTTCTCAATGTTCCTCCCTCCAAGGGCCTCATCTATGATGAACAACTCTTTGTTGTTAACTTGAAAATCCCTAACACATCCTTTATAGCCATGTATCTGCCCAGCACATCGATGAATCTTTTCATGAACAGGAACATTTCCAAGGAAGATTGATCCAAAGGTAGTCTGCAGAAACAAGAAGAGAATAATCAGAAAAGAATGTGATTTGTGATGTTACTGTAAGGAACGAATGAATAATAATTAGAGATAAAGGAAATAGCCATTACTTGAAGCTGGCCAAAAACTATGATACTTGCTGCAGGGATTCTTTTTTTAAATGTGGTTGTCTTTTTTTAAAAAAAAAAAAACAACAACAACATACAAAGGGAGTGGTTTAATGTGTCTGCATATCTTCAAATATGTAAGACAGCACAGGACCCATGAAACACAAACTGGAATTCCCAGCCTTAACCACAATGACCATGGTAAGGTTTTCTTATTGCTTCTCTTATTGCTATGAGTTTTATATTCATGGTTGAGGACTGGTGAAGGAACACAGGAGAAGCTTTAGACTTGAAGATAAAGTTTTTCTTTAGCATACAGAAACAAGATTTTACATTTTTTGGGTAAGTGACAGAAAACAGACTGCTATACTGAACCCTAGGGGAAAAGGGAAAGTTTTAATTAGTAAATTCTAGAACCACAAATGCCTAGAACTTCCTTATAAATGGGCCAGAGAAACACCCACAACTATTTCATACTAGGACTGACCAAATCATATTAGTGCTCAATATGGTATTTCCTGTGCTACCTGACCTAGAAGTCAAACCCTTGACCATCACATATAAAGGATCTGTGACTCAATTAGCACCGTGAATTCCACTCCTCAAGCCGATGCCTGACTTTCTGGAGTTCTGACATAGGGTTTCACCATTCCACTTAGCAAAGTTCCTTTGCTAAATGCCTGTCACTAAGAATTGAAAAAATCCTATTTTTTTCATAAATGTATTGCACTGTGATGCATTTATTTGTATGATAATATCAATCCGTAAAGTGGGTGAAACCTAGCCAATTCAAGTCTAATAGGAATAAACCAATGGAATAAAAAATATATCACAGCATGTGTAGAAGACAGAGATTATTTATGTGAGGAGATAATTACAGTGAAGGGGCCCTTCACTATCATATTCAGACATCAGCTGTAAAGAACTAGGAACAGGAGGAAAACAGGACATTGACTTAACTGGAATTCACACACGCATATGCTTTTGCTTTGCTGTTTCTTGTCTTGCTGTAATGAAACCTGGAGCTCTGTTGCTGACAGTTTCAAGTGAAATTTGGAGATACAACAAACATGAATACCTTCAGATATTCCTCTACTTACAATGTCCTTCATTTAGAAGGGAAAGGAAAAAAAAACCTACTTCTTTTAGAGCATAGATAAAATTAAATCAGATTTTTCATGTGGAAGGAATTTAAAGGCATTGAATCAGCATTTGTCAAATTCATTTCATATCACTTGACTTTATCCCCTTTCAAACAAAGCTATAAACCAGCGTAGCTACAGACAAGATTTCTAAGTAGTGTTTGCAAACAGACATTTTCTCTCTGCTTGTGAACCTGTTACAAGAATTAAGCAAAGCATTGGACTGGAATGTAAAGGGTCTATGATTAAGAAAAGTGTTTTTAACACTCCTCTTGCAACCCAGTCTTTGTATTATTTCGCTTATTTTACAAAAGCACTGGCCTTGGGGTCAGATTCAGTGTACCACAGAACAACTTCAGTAGGCTCTGCTCAGTTTCTTGCATCAGTGGGTTTTATCATAATATGTTAGATGTTCAAACTCCTGCTAGTACATCATAATGCACATTTATTTCTGTAGAGGTCCTGTTTTGAATTTAATGACTTAACCAGAATATACTTTAAGGTAAGGAAGAATGCTTGTAAGTCTTGTTAATAACATAACAGGCTTAATAAAATTTTATATTAACATTATGTTAACTTCTGTTATACTCATGCTTAACTTTTCAAGTACTAATTTGAAAATGTCCTTCACTTGGAGAATCATAGAATCATTTGGTTGGAGAAGACCTTTAAGATCATTAAATCCAACTGTACCTGTCCACTACTAAACCATGTCTCTAAGCACCTTGTCTACCCATATTTTAAGTACCTCCAGACCTCGACCACTTCCCTGGGTAGCCTGTTCCAATGCCTGATAACCTGTTCGAGGAAGAATTTTTTCCTAATATCCAGTCTAAATCTCCCCTGGTGCAACTTGATGACTTCCTCAGTCCTGCTGGTCACACTATTCCTGATACAAGCCAAGTGGCCGTTGGCCCTCTTGGCCACCTGGGCACACTGCTGGCTCATATTCAGCCAGGTGTTGACCAGTACCCCCAAGATCCCTCTCTGCCAAGCTCCAGCCACTCATCCCCAAGCCTGTAGAATTGCATGGGGTTGTTGTGACCCAAGGGCAGGACCCGGCACTTGGCCTTGTTGAACTGCAGCCTACTGATCCAGCCTATCTAGGTTCCTCTGTAGAGCCTTCCTACCCTCAAGCAGATCAACACTCCCACCCAACTTGGTGTCATCTGCAAACTTGCTGAGGGTGCACTCAATCCCCTCATCCAGGTCATTGATAAAGATGTTAAACAGAACTGGTCCCAACACTGAAGCCTGGGGAACACCGCTTGTGACCAGCCTCCAACTGGAAAATCAACTCCATTCACCACCATTCTTTGTGCCCCACCACCCAGCCAGTTTTTTACCCAGCAAACAGTATGCTTGTCCAGGCCATGGGCAGACAGTTTCTCAAGCAGAATGCGGTGGGAAACAGTGTCAAAGGCTTTACTGAAGTCCAGGTACACTACATCCACAGCCTTTCCCTCGTCCACTAAGCAGGTCACCTTGTCATAGAAGGAGATCAGGTTAGTCAAGCAGGATCTGCCTTTCATAAACCCATGTTGACTGCGCCTGATCTTCTGGTTGTCTTGGATATGCCATGTGATGGCACTCAGGATCATCTGCTCCATGACCTTCTCTGGCACCGAGGTCAGAGTGACAGGCCAGTGGTTCCCTGAATCCTCCCTCCAGCCCTTCTTATAAGTGGGCATCTGTTTCCTTTCTGCTGTTATTGTACTTCCAGCAGACATCTGGTAAGTTGGGAGTCCCCCACAAGAACAAGGTCTAGAAATAGTGAGATTCCTCCCAGTTGCTTGAGGAATTTTTCATCTGTCTCTTCTTCCTGGTTGGGTGGTCTATAACAGACTCCCACCATGATATCTGCCTTGTTGGCCTTTCCCCTGATTTTTACCCATAAACACTCAGCCCTATCATCACCATCGCTGAGCTCAAGAAAATCAAAACACTCTCTAATATACAGGACTACCCCACTGCCTATACTGCCTGAAGAGTTTATAGCCATCCATGGCAGCACTGCAGTTATGTGGGTTGTCCCATCCCGTGTCTGTGATGGCAACTATATCATAGTTTTCCTGCTGCACTGTGGCTGCTAATTCCTCCTGTTTGTTGCCCATGCTGCTAGCATTGGTACAGATACACTTCAGTTGGGCTAGTGATCCTGCCACTCTTCTGAGGGGAGAAGTCTTAATTCCTAAGTGACTAATTGCAGTGTTACTAACCCATCAATAACCTCAGCCTGAGGGGTAAGAAGGATTAGTTTGGCCAGTAACAAGAAGAAATTAATTAGTCCTCCTATAAATAAGAACTTACTTTTTTTTTTTAGTCTCTTTGCTTGTGTACTTAATAAGGAAATAGGGATTCTGGGAGATTAGGAGAAGATCTGTAAAGTGTAGTTAGTCATGAGCACATGACATCCATGCAAGGGTTTATTCTGGATTAAGTATAATTTGGTGCCATGATATACCTATCAGTGGCTACAGCACATGAAGTGCACTCATAGAGAGCATCTTTTGTACTGTTTTATCCTAAAAGAATTCAGCTGGCACAGTCCAGGATTGCTCTGCAACATGAACCAAAGTGTGGTAGGTGGGATGACCAGAACATTCACTTCAAAATCCCACTTGTGATACAAACTGAAATGTAACATGGACCCCCACAAAAAGAAACAGAAAAGAGTTGTGGACTTTCTTAGGAATGCAAGAAATTTCCTGATTTGGGGCAGAAATATTCTGATGTACAATCTTTGTGCATGACATCAAAGGTGGCTACCTGTAAATTTTTCTATGAGTAAGGTATTGCTGGCTTTTCTGTATAATTAGGTTCTTTCCCCAGATTCTCTATGCAGAAGCTACCAATTGTGTTAGCTTTACATTCTGCCAGAGTTATGAACCTGAAACATAAAGGGAGAGACAAAGGAACCTTCTGCAGCAGAACATCAGGTTGATCAACTGGAAACTACAAACAGAGAAGTGACTGGGCTAATAGCAATATCTAATACAAGATAATTCTTTATGTCATACTGAACGAGCACCTTGATACTGACTCAGGGAAGTAACAGGGAAGAACTTCTATTACTGACTGGCAGTACATATCGTGATATGCACATCATGATTAGCACCTCTATAGTTAACTGTCCTGCCTTCCAGTGAACGAACTTACAAAGTAAGCTGTGAATCACAGTTCAAATTCTCAAGCCTGAAAACATTTTAAATGTATCATGCAGAGATAATCTTGTGATGAGAGAAAGCATAACAGAGAGAGGCGATAACATGGAGACAAAAAATAACATGAAGACAAGAAATAACAGAAAACCTCAAGATTTGGGAAAGCTGGCTTATTGCCCATTTAGAATGAGTCTTTTGATACCAGTTTCAAAATAGAGACAGTAATTTTTTCACTATTCAGAAGTCCTAGCAACAATACTGACACCAGGTTAAGTAACTGATGATACATAACTGCCCTCCACTAGATAGTGTGGGTTGCAAATACAAAGTAACCAGAATTACTGCTTAACAATATCTGAATTGTTTCTAGTAACACCATGGCCTAGTTAAATGACGTTGCTAACATATTATTTTTCCTTTTGCAGTATTAGTGTCCTTTTCATGGACTCTAGGCAGCTGAAATAGAAGTTTCAGAGTCAGGCAAGCTGAAGAAATTAATGGAAATACTATGGATGCCTGATGTGAAAAGACGTATTAAAGAGAAATTAAGTACATATACCGATATCTGAGGAGGAATTACATTTCCTCTTTTAGAAAAAGTTAGAATGCCTGTTCTCCTCTGAGAATAACTGAAGTACATATGCTGATGGAATGTGCAAAGCAAATAGCTATTTCTTGATGATTTGCAGACTCACCTGAGATGTTGGATATGAGAGAGAAAGTCTGTGTCGTACAGGCGGATTTCCATCTGCAGCCATTTCAATCATACAGTGACCTTCAGGACTGCTCACAGGCAACATATAGCTAGAAGGAAACAGAAGATCTCATTACTGTTTATGTTGTTGACAGCAGAGTATTCAAGCCTCACGCAGCAAAGACAAGGTGAAGATGCTTCTGTCTCCATAGAGGATGACAATCTTTGGACACTAATAATTCCAGTTTCATGGCTATTTGGACTACCTAGAAGACAAAAGATGTAAGTTTCTTCTACTAATGTCCCTCTTCTATTTGCTTTCCTACTGTTCTTGACTCTAGTGTTTGAAATGTATACAGAGAAAAAGAAGAAAGAGTTCTTTACACGCGCAAGTGGGTATTGATAAATTGTAAGTGCTAACTGTGGCTGACATATGGTCTCCCTAGTACAGAGGATTGTTGGACAACTAACATCAATGTTGAATGATGCTGAACTCCCTAGGTGGAAATTTCCTTTTCCTGCTCTACAGGGAAAAGAGAAATGGAATAAGAAATGAAAGGCTGCATACCTCTGAGCAGCAAGATTACACTGTGATATAGTTATCGCTACTTGGGAAGCGTGCTGTTAATGTAAACTCTGGTACTGAGCTTCAGAGATAAAGAAGAATATAAGTTTAAGGGAATTTTTAAAGTAAATACTAGCAAACATTCAGTAAAACACTGAGAATTCTTCAGGTTCTTTCTATGATGAGACATGATGAAATGCTATTAGTATTACCATCAATAAAAATTCAATCCAACAAGATGATTTTAAAATATGCTGCGTTTATATTTAGAGAGGAAATTTGCATAAACATTAATGCAGCAATGGCAGAGTAAGAGAATAGTAGTCGGTATCTTTAAAACTGAGCTCTGCTGTTTCTGCAGAAATGCTTCCCAGTTCCAGTTTGCCTCAGTTATAATTTTCACATGCTTTAAAGAGAATGTGACGGTCCTTCTTTTAGGAAGCATGTTAAGGTTTACTGACTACATGCACACTGCACATGAAACTCTGCTCAGTCAAATCCATATAATTAGTTTTCCAGAGTAAGGACTTTAACAAGAATAATGTTACATTTTTGTGTAATATTTCACAAATGTTACACAACAGATTTTACAAAAGATTCTGGAAAAAAAAATATATGGACTGCCAAATTTTCCATTTTTTTATCTGAAAAATTGCTAAGCGACAGTGACAGGAATCTCATAAACTATTTTGTGTTGGGATAGATGAATTTTTATGTTAGGCCATAGACATATGAAAGAGTTAATATATTTTAAAGCCCATCATGTCCTGAACACTAGAAGCACATATTACTAATCTTTTACTAATATTAGAAATTACCTCAGCACTGCCAAGGACAAATCTACTGGTGGGTGAACCACATCAAGGTCTACCATGCTCTCAAATGCCTACCTTTTCACATACCACCACCTGGTTGGTTGTGTGCAGCTGCTGCCATAGTATGATTTATCCCATGTTATGCCCTGAGCTTTGCTTTTCTACTCCTGTGTCTACAGTCTTACTCTTTTACCCTCTTGTCTGTAGATTCAGCATGAAATTTAGAGTCTCAGTTTTCACCTCTGAAGTTACTGGGAACATTGTATTGACATAAATGGATACACTATTAGGCCCCTAATGAATATTTATAACATTCACTGCAGTGATTTCTGAGTGAGCAGCAAAAAACCAGTGCATCTGCCAATGCAAGTCTTACGGGCAGTATACCTATATGAGCAGGTGATGCACCCATAGTAATAAATCCTACCTTTCCAATGGTTATATTGCTTCTGGTTCCAGAGCTAATTCAGTCAATATTAATTCATTGACTTTTAACTGTGCTCTGCTGCACGGGGTTGAAATGTGCTAAATTACTTCACCTTTGTAAGTATGCAACTCTTTTGCTATTTTTGAACGTGGAACAACAAGGTTTTAAAGTTTTTTTAAAAGACTGATATATTTGAATGGCATCTTTATATCACCTTTTGAAATGTGATCTAGACCCCTAGACAGTTCAAATGAGTTTGAAAAATATTAATTTTTCTTTCTTATTTTAGGTTTAAAAATTCATGTTGTTTTAAAGTATATTTTAAGTTTTGTTCCTTCTTATGTAAACTAAAGTTAGCATAATGATTTTGAATGAAGGGAGCCAGAAGCAATGTCTGCTGTTCTGATGATCAGCTATTTTCACAATTTTGTTATAAAATGTGAATTGAGTAAACAGAAGTTCCTCCTTAATAAAAAACGGGTATATTGACAGATAGTTTTGTGATATCCTTTTTAGATACTTGGAACAAGGACAATTTTGGAGAAAGTACTTCCATTTATTGTGATGGCTTCTGAAGTCTGCACCTGTTGCAGTTCCTAAATCAAATCAAGGTTTAACTCCTTCTTATATCACATATTATAATAGTCCAGCCCACAAAGAACAAATAGTTTAAGTGACGTGGCAAAGTTAATACAGAAGGATGTTCATCTAATGGAAAAGAAAAGAACAGTAAGGTCTATGTCAGTTTGACCGTCTTCAAGCAATTACCCATCCAAGCCAAATTCAGCACTGTAAACTTTCATTGCGAATGTCTGGTATTCACATATTCTCACTGTTTTGTATACATAATTTCTCATTTTGCTTCTTTGCTAGGGGAAAAAAAGGTGGAAGATTAAAAATAGGTGCAATTAAAATAAGCCTTAAAGATTACTTGATGCTGACATGGTCTTTACTGAGGTATCTTTATGTAGACAAGCCCAAGCATCCTAAATTCATATAGATAATAACACAGTCATTCCTATTCAGGTATACCTGGTGATACATTCTACCTTTAAGGAAATGTGGCAGAAAAAGAAAAAATAAATTCCAAAGAAAAGAATCCCAGTATCTATAAACAACAGCTATTATACAGTGATTTTGATCATTAGGTCTCAGCTTCACAAAGGACATAAAGCTATTATTATTATTTTTTTTTTAAGATTCAGCAATGAAATCTTGAAGAAAAGAACTGATTTGTTTGATGTCAGCCAGTAGATTAGTGTCTGAGTTGTGAGAAAAAACCCCACAGGCTATATGCAGCAACCTACTGCTCTGTATTCTGGAGCACACATTAGAAATGCTACCACTACTTTCTTCAGCATTTGATCCTTTCTCTGCAAGGATTTACAAGCAAGTAATACTTGAAATTTCTCTCTGTCTTATGTCATAGAAAGGAAAAACTGTCATTTGAAATGTGAACAAAATGAATATTTTTCATGCTTACATTACCACAAAATTAGGACTGTTTGAATTTGCTAGATTACTCAAATATGCTTAGAATAGCTTTTAGAAAGAGACAGAGCATGGAAAATTAGAGCCCAAAAGACAGTTTTCTGAGAAAATTATGAAAATAATGAAAAATGGCAATTAAAACAGAAATGCTGTCTCTATCTTTGCTATAGCATTTTAAACCACGAAGTGCTACAATATGGACATATGCAAGACATAATTATACTAGTTTTTAAAAACAGTGATGGAAAAAAAGAATGTGCTTGAAATATTCTGCAGCAGAAATGACCTGAACTAAAATACCACTTCATGTAGCTCTATAACTTGATAATATATTTCTTATAATCCAAGATTAAATCTTTTAATCTTGCAACTGGATAAATGCAGTTGTATTATTGCAAGCATGTCACAGAAGACTGAAATCAATTATCCACATTAGACAAGATAAAATGGAACTGATGATTTATTCTCTTGATATTTTTTCTTTATTTTTCTAATTAACCTCATATTATGAGATACTGACCTCATATTAAGAACACCTGAGATGAAAGTGGCTAATCACTGACATCTTTAAATTTTGAAGTATTTTTAGTTCATTTGTGGTTTTTCACTTGTTCAAATGCTGAAGGCATTTCAGTCCATCTGCCTCACATCTCAGTGGCATATTTCAGTTGCACTCAAACCCAGTGTATTTTTCCCTCCAGAGACAGTGACAGGAGACAATGCAGTAAGATTCCTATTGCAGGATTATTTTGTCAGGCACCAAAATTGTGATTCATGCACATCACACTCATAATGATATAAAAAGGATTCACAGAGCAGTAGATAATTGCGCGTGTGGGGAGTAGGTATGGGAAACGGGTGTGTGGGGAGGACGTATGGGAATATTATGCACAATAATCTAAATAGGTCTGGAGCCATGTGGAGTCCAACCTGTTCCTGTAGATGCTAAGGTACAGGACTGATGCAGTTGCATATTTGTTTCCACAGATTTGAAATACAAAGAGGTTCAGCCTTCTTTTCTGTGCTTGGCTTAGAATAACATGATTTTTTCATAGCTGCTGTGGTTTTTAAATAAGCTCATTAAGAACAAGAATTAACAAAGGATTTACTACAGGGGCTGTTTCTTTACAAAAGACTCATGGACCTCAACAGATGCAAAACAGAAGTTATATACAGTGATTAATGCCATTACTAGTTACATCTTGATTAATTATGTGCATAAACACTGAATTTCTAACAAAGTGCAATGTTTACCTAACACGCTTGTAGCTATGACACAGTTGTGGATATCAAGTATTGGATTAATTTAGGCCTAAAAATGACATTTAAAGAAATCCTCTTAAAACAGCTAAGATTGAGGTACTTCTACATTAAATGTTACCTGGTATAATCTTGCTCAAGCAAATGTTTTAGCTTAAATTATCACAGCTATTTCACATGAGAAATGCAATCATACTTTTTTTTTCTTTCAAGCTAGTCACCAGATGGCACTAAAGGAGCACAGTAGAAAGCGTGAACGCAAAATTCATACTAATATCTCTGCTAATCATTGGAAAGACTAACTTAAGCCCTAATTGATAGCATGATTGCTTCAGCTTCCAGTTTATATCAAGGGAAAGACAGTAAAGTATCTTAAACTGATTACATATTTGACAATATGGATGACAATAGGTTCAGAGACTGGAACTTCTGGAAGACTTTTAACTGCATTCATGCATTATAATTACCTGATGTAATCATGTAAAAATGGTGCATTCATGGTTGTGTAAACATACTTAAGAAAATTTAGTTTATAGCAATTATGTTTTCTATATAGCGCTGAAGGTGCAGCCATATTTCTAACAGATTAAGGAGAGGCATAACAAAATTAAAATGTCAGATCATCAGGTATAAAAAAACCCCAAGCATTACAAAGAGAAACGGCCTCTGTTCTTATCCAAGCTAAGTAATCATGGTAAGATTTCTTCTGAACAAAGGACTCACACGGCTAGCAGACCAGGGTTTCTGGTCTTCTGAAAAATGATTACAAAGTAGCTATAATACTGTCCATTTTCTAATGCCACAACTGGAGGATTACATTTAAAACTATTTGCTGTTTTTCTCCCTACAAGCTGACAAACGCTAGCCCAACTTAACAGCACATCATAGGAAAAAAATCCCCACAAAAATCCTTTTTACTCAAAAAGTGTTGATATTAAAAACAGTCTAAAATGACTCCTGCAAAACACTGAAACAGCGGCTTCATTTACACCCTTGATTAACCAGAGCAGTTGTCAAGGGAACATCTAGCCAGCTGTCAAGCAATACAGGAGATTTTTCAAGAACAGTGATTTTACTTTTGACTGAGCACATTCAATTCACAAGTGTGAAAATCTGTACTGCATCTTACAGTTTTAATAATCACTTGGTGCTCTTTTCCAAAATTCATGCATTTGCTATTTTTTTCCTTAAAAAAATATTTTTAAAGTTTCATTATTAAAAACATACCTTCTCTTCCCAAAATTAACTTCAACATATTGCTTCCACGGAAATGTTCACATGTCTCTTTACCCTCTTCTATTCCAACAAGGTCAAATTTTGGTTATTTCTTACCACTTTCAATTACAACACTAAGAAGTGATAATTATAAAAATGAATGCTTCATTTTCTGTCTGACATTTTATTTTAGATCAATGAAACATCTGTCCTAATGTCCAGCCATTTAACACCAAGTTTCATGTTTTCTAGTTGCTATGAGCTGACCAAACTGTAAAAGTGTACCAGAATGAGAGAGGGGGAGAGAGAAAAAGAGACAAGGGAAGGGGATTGCCAAAGCATGGAAGATGAAAAATCTCAAATTACTTTGACCCCTAATAGTGTCTTGCAGTAATCCTTTATTGCCCTTTTATTTAAAATAAAAAAAAAAAAGAAAAAAGAGGTGTGTGAACTTTCAGATCACAAACTCCCAGCTGACCCTGAACTTGTTTGAGACTTGCAGCTCCAGCTGGATGCGCATATATCTATGGAGCCTGTTGGGATTCATCCCAGGGTACTGAAAGAGCTGGCCACTGTCATCACGAGACCTCTCTATTATTTTTCAACAGTCTTGGGAGTCTGGAGAGGTCCCAGTTGACTGGAAGCTGGCAAATGCTGTCCCGATTTTAAAGAAGCAAAGAAGGAAGACCCTAGTAATTACAGGACTGTTACTCTCACTTCAGCGCCTGGTAAATTTCTGGAGATTATTTTGGGAGTTACTGAAAAACACTTGAGAGACAATGCAGTCTGGTCATAGCCAGCATGGGTTCATGAGGGGAAAGTCCTGCTTAACCAACTTAATTTCCTTTTATGACAAGGTCACCCATACAGGTGACCAGGTGAAGCCAGTAGATGTGGTGGGTCTGAAATTTAGCAAAGCTTTTGATATTGTCTCTCACATTATCATTCTGGATAAAAGTCCAGCACACAGCTAGACAAGTTCATAATACATTGAATGAGCAGCTGGCTGATGGGTCAGGCTCAAAGGGTTACAGTAAATGGGGTTACATCAGGCTGGCAGCCAGTAACCAGTGGAATTCCCCAGGGCTCAATTTTAGGGCCAACACTCTTCAGTGTTTTTGTAAATTATCTGGACACAGAAATTGAATATACAGTAAGTTTGCTGAAGTAGGAGGAGCTGTGGACTCCCTCAAGGGTAGAGAGGCCTTACAGAGAAATCTGGATAGACTAGAGTGGGGTAATCACCAACTATATGAGATTTAAAAAGAGCAAGTGCTGGACTCAATACCTGGGACAGGGCAATCCTGGTTATATGTACAAACTAGGGGACAAGAGGCTTGAGAGCAGCCCCGTAGAAAAAGATCTGGCGGGTCTGAGTTGATGGCAAGTTAAATATGAGTTAACAGTGTGCCCTGGCAGCCAGAAGGGCCAACTGTGTCCTGGGGTGCATCAAGCACAGCATAGCTAGCCAGTCGAGGGAGGTGATTGTCCCACTCTACACTGCACTGGTGCAGCCCCACCTCGAGTACTGTGTGCAGTGTTGGGCACCTCAGTATAAGAAGGACACCAAACTATTAGAGAGTGTCCAGAGGAGGGTCACCAAGATGGTGAAAGGTCTTGAGAGCAAGACTTACAAGGAGCGTCTGAGGTCACTTGGTTTGTTCAGCATGGAGAAGAGAAGGCTAAGGGGTGACCTCATCACAGTCTACAATTTCCTCAATGGGGGCAGCACAGGGAGAAGTGCCGATCTCCTCTCTCTGGAGACCAGCGATAGGACACGTATAAATAGAATGAAGCTGTGTCAGGGGAAATTCAGATTGGACATTAAGAAAAGGTTCTTCACTGAGAGTGTGGTTGGTCACTGGAACAGGCTCTCTAGGGAAGTGGTTATGGCACCAAGTTTGTCAAAGTTCAAGGAACGTCTGGATGATGCTCTGAGCCATATGGTTTAGTTTTAGGTAGTCCTGAGAGGAGCAGGAAGTTGGACTTGATGATCCTTATGGGTCCTTTCCAACTCAAGATATTCAATGATTCTGTGATTCTGTGATTAGTTGTCAGAGGTCTGGG
>NW_009259863.1:3214519-3230679 GCF_000687185.1 Egretta garzetta | reverse complement strand
GATGGGGCAGAAAATCTGACAGCTTTGCTGATGGTTTATTTTCAGTGTTTAATTGGGCCTTAGAGTGTCCGGTATTTGTGTAAGATTCAATAGCTGTTCCTCACTATGTGAAGAAAAAGTTAACAGTTTTTGGCAATGTTACACTGAACATTACATTCCCCATTATTGCTGACACATTCCTCATATCCACACATCGAAGGCTGTTCCTCCCAACAATGCTAAAAAATAGACTCTGCTATTTGTACTTAAATTCCTCCCATATTCCTTGATCAGTTTTATTGGAATATGTAGGAAGAGAAGAACTTAGAAAAATACACAAAGTTGAACAAATTTGAGAGAGTGAGCACTTAAAGACAGCCAATTAGTATACATAAGAGTGGACATAGTAATGCACATGAATATTTTTGGGGGTCTAGCTTGCCTTATGAATGTAAGCAATTGCTCTGATATATTTGTACCCAATAATAAGGATACTATAGCTAGGATACAAATGATATTGCTCGTCTCTCTCTATGCCATATGTAGGTTGGTGTGTTTGTATGGCATAGTGGGTCCTGCAGTACCACACTGATTCTTCTTGATTCAAAAGGACATTAGAAGTACCATTACTGGCTACTGCACAAAAGGAAAAAAATGTTTCAAACTGAACTGGAGTTTTTTCCTACTGTAATACATAGCATTCTGTCTTCAGCTCAGTTTGTTTCTAAGCGCTCCATATTGCATTGCTGCAAAATACTACTTACTGTTTTCAATGAAGAGTTGCAAAAAGGAGAGTTTAAAAAACCCTGAAAACCGAGCATCAATCCAGTTACATTATACTTAGACTTTGAAAGTCTTCCAAACACTCCATTTTCTCTTTCTTCATTGTGGTTGCAACCAATGAAATAAAAAAAGGAACTATCTAGCTGTTGTTTGAACACAGATACACAGTTTTATGGAAATACCAGTCTTAGGCACCACTTTCAACACCAATTGCCTTTTAAATTAAATGTTTCTTATTTGCATTTGATTATAGACTTATTGACAGGGTTGTTTTATCCACAGAACACATTTGATTTTCTGCCAGACTTTTGGATTTATCTGTGGGAAATAACAAACATTTCAGTTAACACTTCAAAATATATGAGGAAGTTTGAACTGAACCATACATACGATACTTACACTAGAACTCCTATGTAATATACAGTGATCTGCACAGTAATATAATTTTTGTACTAACGGCCTCTTTTCCTCACATTTTTCCACATAGGTCTTTAAAAAAATCTTTAAATTTATATGTCTGAATGAGAAAAAGAACATGAAACAGAAAAACCTTATAGCTCTTCCTCATGTGATTTTGCATATTCCAGGAGGTCATAATTTTCTTAACAAAAACCTTACCATATTAATAAAACTGATATTATGCTACCATTTCAAATATTTCTTACAGACATTTTATACATTACTCCTATAAATATAACACAGAGTTTGACATGGAAAATACACTACTTGCCTTTTGTTTCTTAGTAGACTTTCACAGAATCACAAGGGTTGAAAGGGACCTCGGGAGATCATCTAGTCCAACCCTCCTACTAAAGCAGGTTCTCCTAGAGCATGTTACACAGGACTTAATCCAGGCAGGCTTTGAATATCTCCAGAGAAGGAGACTCCACAACCCCTCTGGGCAGCCTGTTCCAGTGCTCCGTCACCCTCAGAGTAAAGAAGTTTTTCCTCATATTCAACTAAAACCTCTTATGTTTCAGTGTGTACCCATTGCCCCTTGTCCTGTCACTGGACACCAACTAGCATAATTTGCTGTACATTTGGAGAATGCCATTTGTCAAAACTCTGACTTTGAAACTGCCATTACAGTCCTTGCTGGGCCCTCTGAGAGCAGGCCAAATTCTAACAAAGTGTAACGCATGTCAACGGACTCGCATTAAGAGAGAAAAATATGGCCAGTTCTTCCTCAGTTCTGATTAATCCAGAAAGAATAATAGCATCCTTACATGGCTCTCACATTAAAGTTGCTGAGCCTTCTCCAGTCATATATATATATCAAGCTATAAGAAATGAAGTATCCAAAAGAGAACAACACTTCTTGGTTTTCCATTAGTAACATGCTGTGAGAATATATTTTAAATACTATCAAAGTGAACCTCCTAAATTTCAAACCTGTTTACCACATGTGCTTCCATTCCACCCAGTTTTAGTATGAAAAGATTAGTCAGTCTGACACTGAATTCTTGCCATCATTTTGTTGAGCAGAACCTTTTTTTTATGTTGAAAGTTGTTTAAAAAAAATGTTTATTTATTCTGCTCTTCCATTCCCATGACATTTTCTTTGATTAAGAGACAAATTAATGTAAGAAAGATTCACCAGAAATTGATGCAAATCATAAGCTTTCTTCCAGTTAGTTTTTAAGGGGGTGTTTTGCTAGGCTTGTTGTCATGTCCCTTCACGTAATCTAGTAATAATTAATCTATTATTAACATAATGAACACAGTGCTTAATATGGAGTAATAATTATAAGCAAAACATACTTCACAGTGGATTTTGAAAGCTCCTAGCACTTGGAAACAGTTATATAGGCGATACCAGTTCCACAGTAAAGGTCCTTAAGAGTAGATGACAAGTTGAAAATAAGTCAACAATGTCATCTTGTTACAGAAAAGGTAAGCACAATAATGGGATGTACAGATAGGTATAGAGACAATTTAGACAAACATCTGTCAGAAATGGCATGGGCATTTAATTTACAGGTATGATGAATATGGCATAAGTGTGCCCTACTAAGGCAGTGGTGTAGTCTAGGTGATCACCTAAGATGTCTTGCAGCCCTACAATTCTATAATTCTAACATTTCTATCAGGAGAATTACATACAATTCAGTGAAGCAACGTTAACACTGAAAAAATTGCCTCAGATTTGGTAGAAAGTGATCTTAAAATTAATGTGACATTTCCAGTCTTTTCAGATAATTAAACCTATCTACAAAGTAAAGAAAAAGTGGAGCAGGTCTCATAATGGACAAACAACAAGACTGTAATAGAAGTGACTTCAACAATCAGTGTCTCTGAATTTATATAGGACTAGATACTATTATACATAAATCTAATGTTTCCTACTTAAGAAAAAATGTCTTTCTAGACAGTGCTAGAAGAAAGGGAAGAAAGGAAAATGCTTTTGTTCACCTTAAAACTGTATTTATCTTTTCTCTTATGCTGTGGAGATATTAGTAGAATTGGATAGCATAAGGAGACAAATACACTTTATGTTATATACTTTCCACAGAAGATGCAATTTCTTCACTTAATGTTGGAATACAGTTTTTCACACACACAGAATCTAAAAAAAAACCCAGAAATTCATGTTTGTGTATAAGCATATTATTAGCTGAAAATTGTAATATCTACTTTAGGTGAAACAGATCCTGTTTATGCCAGGTTCTACTTAGCTCGCTTTATGCCTCACTTACTCCAGCTGTTCCACTCCAACAGTCAAGTATAGGATCCTTTAGTAGATTGGTTAATGGGACTCTTTCTGTTGCATATATCACTGAACATACTACAGGCAGCATGCACCCAATGATTGTTTACTTCAATGGAATGCTTTTCTTCAACATATATATTTAATGAATCATGACTTTAAAGATATCTGTCCTCAGACTGGCTCCTAACAGGAAAGTGTAAATTCTGCTCTTAATCGTATCTCTGCAATTCCACTGGCTTCAAAGGGACTGCACTGGTGTAAACACAATACATCAGTGCACTGTGACAACAGACTGATAAGACTGTGACATCTCCATTTCACACATGCAAAAATGGGAATAGCACAAGACCCTGGAAGAATTAGCATTAACATTTATGCAGAGTTGTGAAGCTACAACAAAATTTAATAATTATCATCAACGTTACGGTACTTATTGTTATCATTATTCATAATCACGACAGTATTGTAACAATATAGTGTTACAAAACTGATCCTGACAGTAGGCACCAACTCCTACAAAAACCTTGTGTACTAATGCGAGTTTCAGGACAACCTCAAACCTTGGTAGGACAGAGAAGATGTACTGTGCTTGTGCTTATGCACTGACTAGTCTCTGTTGGATCATAATAGGCTTCTTTGTGTATTTTTGTGGGCTTTCTTCTGTTGGATGAATTCATGGAACCCCCAGTTTTTACTGCTGATAAAAACCTGTGTTGTTAAACCCAGTAATCCACCATCAAGAGTGAATACTGTTGCTTTCTCCTGACAGCATTGCCTCAGATTCATGTACCAGCTGGGTATTTGCTGCACCTGAAAAGGCTGTTTTAATTTTTATTATGGCTACCTTTAACTTTTCTTTGAGCCTACGCTATACCAAAGAGAAAGACTTCTACTATTCTACTTTTCAGAGCTCCAGAGATGAACATTCCTTAGAGAAAGTGTTTGCAGTCTTTTGCACAGCTCGTTCGTAACCTCTAATCTGGCTTCTTTCATTCACTGATTTTTAATAGAGATGTAGTTGTATTTAAGCCATTTTATTAAAAATTATGTAATGACAGAAAGGAAAGTTTGCTTCCTCCTTCATTTTAAAGCCTCCAGTTAAAGCCTATGCAACACTTAATAAAGTGTGGAAGACATATGGAAAAAATGAGGGAAATTAATCGATAATCTTCACTGAAAGAGTGAAAAGAGTGAAATGCTTTATATGAATAGTCATTACATAATAGTTCTTCCTTTAAGTGCAGATGAAACCATTTCAGAAAACAAAATGGCAAACAAGCTCCCTAACACTGATTTATTATCTCAAAAGTCATGTCCTTTCCTCTAGGGGAACTAAATTCAGTGATTTTGTTAATTTAGAATAAGTCAGAATAGTAATCAAATGCATCAATGCAATTTTATATTGATGATGGGTGAGTTGGGAGACTTCTTTTAAACAATGCGTAAATTGAAGCCTAAATCTGATTACAAGGAGCAGCTAAACACTAACTTGACAACAAGAATGTAAAAGTACAAGGCTTCACCAAGTCAGAGATCTTCTATTTTCAAAAGAAACATGACTATCTGCCCATTAACAGCCATATCATTCTCTTTAAGTACAAAACCACTTGTAGTTACAGTGATTTGGAACACACTGAAAAAGAGTGTTGGATCATGATTCATTTAGAAAACATTAATATCAGTAGAAGCAGAGTATAACTCTATATAAGAAACATTCAGTATTGTCTCCTGGTGAGCAAATTAAAATTGTTGTAAGTCTGGCAAAACGTGAAACTGAGCACTTCACAAAACCGCAAAATTCAAACACTATTTGGATACCGTCTACACGGTTGCATTGCATTGTTGCATTGGTACCATGTCTTAAAACTCTGTTAAACCATGTATCTACCTACCAGCTAATTGAATCTCATGCATATGAAAGCACTGGTGAAAATAAAGAAAAATAGGAGATCAGTGTATGTATATATAGAAGCAATGGTCTCATGTGAAATGGCTATGACATACAAAGTTTGAAGAAAACACATGCATACATACATTTCTGACAACAACCGATATCTACCTACAACATGGTTATAATAACAATTTGCCTACAGTGGTTAGAATTTTTCTGTGTATACATAAATTGTGCTTGTTAGAATGGTTAAAACAGAACCAAGACAAGAACAAAAGAAAAGAATAACAAATCCAAAATACCGTATTTTAAGAGGGGGGAAGTGAAAAAAGGTAAATTCAAACAAGTGTTGAGGGTTGAATTGTCCTAACAGCTCGCCAACAAAATGCCTTAAAAAAAGCATTGGAAATGTGCTCACAAAGACACATAGTAGGTAATGCCCTACCAATTATGTCTCCTCTCCCCTGAGGAGGGCTATCACTCTCAGCAGCACAGTGACTCTTCTGGAGTTAGCAGGAGCTTAGTATTACACTAGAATATAGGAATGAATGATTATGTTGAGCCACCTTCAGACATAGTCTTCCATTTAGTGTCTCACATAAATCTGAATCTATGAATGAAAATTAGGAAGTCACCTGACACATGAATAAAGCTGTATCAATGCAATGTTGTACAGATAATATAATATTGCAATACTGCAATAATCTCCAATGGAGAATCTTCCATTTTCTTACCTATTACAGACAGAAGAAATACAATAATGAGTAACATATATTGCTTCTACTGGCAATACTAATTAATTTTCCTTTGCATACTCTGACGGTCTAAAATGAACTGCTAACTCCCCTGTACATGGGAAAACTAAGAGAAAAATAGGTTAAGCAATGCGGTTAATGATAAAATGACTCTTTACCTTGAATGCCAAAGAAGGAACGATTTATATACTTATACTGGAAATTCTGTGGAGACTCTAAAGAATAAAATCCTATTGCCAACTAGTGCAAACCCTGATACTCAGGCTGGCATCTTTGCTAATACCCATGACCAAGAGGCATCCTGCTGGCATTTCAGTTTTATACATTAAAGTATCCATAGTAAATATATATATATATATATATATATATTTTGGTTTCAGAGTCGTTAAGGCTCATGTCTTCTAATCCTTTGTAACCTTAAGTCTTTGGTCCTTGGAGCTACTCTCATATTGCCCTAATTGAGACCTAGGCAAACTTTATGTGCCTGCTTCTTGTAGTGATATCCAGAGAGCCTATTCTTGGGCTCTGATGATGACATTTAAGTAATTTGCTTCTTCACGTTCTCACAAGCATCCTAGTTAGAAAAAAGGAAAAGGCAGATACCTAACCTCTGTTATAATTCAGGAACAATGGCTGAAGCACCTATATCCCCTATTCAGCTCTTCCATAAAGGTCTAAGAATGCCTAATTCAGTTGAATTACACTAAGATCAACTGAAAATATTGCAAGAGAACATGAGTCGGGGCATATGGAGCCCAGGACAGCCTCTTAAAATAGGATATTGAGTTCTCCACTGTACTGCTTAATTTGGAAAATTATTATTTTAGTCTCACTGAAGGTGCAAATATATGTTATTGCTAAAAAATAGTTTCCTGTGTGTGATAAGAATTATCACTAGCATTTTATTTGTGGTAAGCATTACTACTTATGCTCTCATAAACAAAGGGCCAAGCAGACTTGCAGAGTATACTGCAGAAGGGTAATACACCATTTGTAGCCCAGATGAAAATGAGAATGAATAACTCATCTTTATTAGTAAGCTATAACACCAGTTAAGAGAGTCACCTCTGTGCCTCCAACCCTCACCAATGCTTTGTCTCTCGTTTTGACACCACCAGTAAGAATGAAGCTAAAAGTCCTTGCTATCATAATCCCTTCAGGCTCTCTTCAACTCATGTAAAGAATAACTCTGATTTTGGACAAATGAGAGGTAGCAGCACTACTAGAAGTGCGGTGCATACTACAAATATACTTCCACAAATCATGAGCAACTCACCTGAAGTTAATAAGACAAGGCAGAAATGTCAAATGACACGCCCACTTACCAGACTTAAGATTTATTGATTTGTGAAGCTTAACTGCCAGGCAATGCAATCAGCTCATAGCATTTTTGAAAAACTGTTTATTGACTGATACTGATTTCTTTGAACATGCAAAGGAGCAGATGGAGCAGATCTGTGCTTTCAGAATACATACATAAATATGGAATTGCACAGAACTTGAAGTTTACTGTTGTCATCTAAACTGATTAAAGGGGTCCACTCACCTTTATCTGGACCAGAGTCATTAGCTATTTTGTTGCAGTCTGCTTATGATAACACATATGCTGTGTTTTCCCCTAATTTCAAAGAAGTATGAACTTTAGAACTGCTATGTCAAAGAAATTAAGATTCTTGTAATTTTTTCATATGTACTTAGTACTTGAAGCTGTCTGAATCACAGCATCCAACGTGAACAGCTAAGAACATTTTGCTCAGCTATAACCATTTAAAAAAAAGAAAAAAAGAGACTGCTTTATGGTGATATGTTTATACACATTTTAGCTGCAATCTTCTTTAAAGCTACTCTTAAACATACATGAAAGTACAGGATCATAATGCTTATTCTGTATTTGAATAGAAAAAGGTAAAATATAGATTATAATGCCATTTGGATGTGCTCCAAGAGAGACAACTTCAATAGCCAGATGTACATTTCATAACGTATTACAAATGTCTCACCTATTTTTTTAAGTCACTTTGATTAGTGATGTATATTTGAGCTGAAGTGTATTATTTGGAAAATAAATACTGCACAAGATTCATGAATATTAACTGCAAAAAAGAAAAATAAGGTAAATATAATACATTTAGCTTGTGTGAGTAAATGTGTGTTCACAGGCCACCCTTTATTAAGTTTTCTGTTTTTTAAACAAGACAGATTACTTTAATCAGATTTTAGAAATAGAAAGTTTGAGGTGTTCATGGAAAAGGGCAATCTTGTATGGTGTGCAATGTGCTACATTTCTTCATGGGTAGACAAAATCTTATGTAGGACAGTAGCCTTTTAGCAAGATTATATTTTATGAATGTATGTCATTAAGGAAATTATGGAAGTGTAAACAAACACCGCAATGACCATTGCTGTGTATATACAATTTGGTTTTCCTTAAAGATGAGGTGCTTTATTTCTTCATTTTCATGTCCACTTTTTCACTTAAATATTATAAATATAAATACACACATATTGAATTTGGAAATATTAGAAAATATTTCACTACAAGAAAAAAACTGAGATTAAATATTTCATTTCAATGGGATACTCAGTGCTATTTACTATGTAGATACTTTAGGTGAAAGTTCAAGCACTGAATATAGTTTCAATTTATCAGAATAAACATTTCTAACTGACAAAAAATTATTTCAGATTAAGCTGTCTCTGATTTTAACAGTGCAGATTATATACACAAATTAATTCCAAGTGAATTTAACTATCCTATTAAATAATGTGAAATCACAAAGTTCCCACCTGGAAGTGTGAGTTCATTCAGATTTGTTTCCACAGCGGGAATAAATCCCATTTGGTTTGATCTTACCCTTAAATTGATCTATTTAGTAGTAAATCAAGCTTTCAGTAGAGAAATTAAGTATGTGAAAATGTTTGGACTGCCTTTTTGGTAAAAAAACATATTACAAAGTTTTGGGGAACTCCAAAACAAATGACTGAGTTCATAAACACACAAAATACCATATTTGTCATAACAAGGCATATCACAAACTTTACCTTTATATACTGAAACATAAGAAACATTTTGAAAGCCTGAGTCCTCCAGTGTCTATATAAGAGAATAGCTCATAATAGACAAATATTACAGGGAGAAAAATACACACATAGAAGACAGGTCCAGTAGCTGCTGAAACTGTTGGTTGGAGATTTACAGTTAATTACAAAATAACCAAAGCTAATACTAAATCTTTTTATTAAGGTGACAGTATGATCAGCCAGCATTTGGTTCATCAAACTAAACCAGATTAATCATAGGACCTGGATTTTTATTTTTTTTATCTCACTGTGTGAGAGAATCTGGATGGTCACCACAAACTTCTCAGTGACAAATGCTATGCAAAAGTGTTTGTGGCTATTAGTTGTAAGAAGTGGGTCACTAAGCATGATTGGTGAAGAGAAGTCAACTGTGTTTGCCTAGAGATTAGCTATAGCAGTGACACAAAAGTAACACGAAGAAGTAAATAACTGCCTGGAGACAGGTACCGAAAGTAACATGAAGAAGGAACCAGTAATGGGAGATGAAAGACATGACTGGAGGAAATCACTGAAATTAATACTTGAATGAGCAACCACATGATGCTCAGACCAGGAGACTGCTTACGTAAACCCACCATGGTATTGTGCAAACTTTGGTGGGAGAAAAAATGCTCTGAGGACCCTAGAGGAGTCACCATCAGTAGGTCCAATTTGTACTGCCTTATAAGAGGAAGTACTGCAGCCTTGATCTCATTGCTGGACCTAGGACAAGGTAGACCAAGCGTTCTGAACTTGCCCAGTCAGGACACAGTGTGGGCCAGCTGCTCCCCCAAGGCTGGGGTGTCAGGAGCCACAGGGGCTCGCTGGGATCATATTGAAACAGCACCTCCTGGTGCAGAACACAGGCCCATGCTGAGTTTAGGCTGGGAGATCAGACCATGGGTTGGGATTGAGGTTGGGACTTGAATTTGTGGGGTACATGGCCAAGAACAGGCACAGCTGGTGGGTAGTTGGGCAGTAGTTCAGGCCAGGCACAGTGGTGGAGCCTCAGCTGTAAGCAACTCCTAGTGGACTGGGATTAGCCCTGGCTGTGTTCATGTCACAGCACTGTCTGAGAGCACTTCCCATTGTGTGGACTCTGAGCCAGCTCTGGAGGCCAGACCCGAGGAGGGGGGATACATTCAGGGACTTGACAGGATGATGATTAGCATGGTGCATGGCCTCCCTCTGCAGCTGTTGCATGGGCTGTAGACAGCATGCAAGTGTAACAGGTCACACCTGAGTGAGATGTGTATGTGATGTGTTGTTACTGGCTACTGCTGTTGTTTAAGTAGTGCTTTGTTTGGTATTTTTGTCTGTCTAATTTTAATTATTATTGATTTCTTAATCTTAGGTAACCAAATAAGTGTCGCATTAAGTGAGGTATCATCTCTTTTCCTGGCATAACCACACCCACACTAATCAATCAGGCATCTCAAGATGAAATCTGGCGTGCAGTGCGCAGGCAGAAGAAATGAAAGGTAGGGGAAGCCGCAAGCTGATCCTCGTGTTTCAGCACCATGGCTGCATTTTGACAAACTGGTGGAGAATGCAGGCAGCATGAGGCTGTCCCTGTGACACTACGCATATGAGCATGAAAATATAGACATATAGTGACATATAGAGCAATTAGGCAGTCCATATAAAGAAAAAGTCTGTTTCATAAATGCATATTAAAACTTGCAGAGTGGACTGAGGACTTACTAGCTGTCTAATCTTTGCAATAGGCCTATGAATAAGTTAATTATTAATTCTTCCATTTGTTAAGGAAGTGAAATGACTGGTCCTGCATCAAACTGTAAACCAACAGCACACCAAGGTTAGGCTAGGTGATGTCAGAGACCCACCTGCACATAACCCACAGTTCCATGGACACAGATCATAAACTGAATTCTGTAGAACCAAAGTCTGACAGAAAAGTAAAATGGAAATATCTAATTAAATAAAAACACTCTATATACAGACTATTGAAGAGCTTTGAAATATGCAGTATGCAACACTTTTAACCCCGTGTGTAAGCAAGCTTTGGAAAATGTAGGTAAAAAGAGAAGCCTTGCTTTAGAAAGAAAAAAAAAGTTATCTTTCATTTGAAGTCACTCTCAAAAGCTAAACACCAAAATAGCAAGAACAAAATAAGCTTATCAAAACATGATCAAGCTAAATATATCAACATATCCCATCCTACACACCATATATTTGCAAGGTTTGAAGAAGAAAGTTGTCCTTCAAATTTAAACAGGAAAGGAAAAAAAAGGGTAATTTCAAAGAATGTGGTATAGTAAAAACATTTTGAACCTGGTCAGAAAAGCATTCATAGCAGTATACTTCTGACATGCCCATGAAACAGTCCCTAGGAGGCCGTGTCAGAAGACTCTTTTCCTCTGAAGGACCCAATGTACTACATTATTTCTTTTGGTCACTGTACTGAGCACTAAAGGATGCCACTAGTAACTGACTGCCAGCTAGATTATGCACTGCTGATCACCAAATTTTCCACCCACTTAGCTTATCTGGATATAAGCGTTATGGGGGACAATGATGAAAGCCTTGTTGAAAGGACAGAAAGGACAGCGGTAGGTTAAAGCAACACTGATCTGTTTTTAAATGTCTTAACTTAAGAGCAGTTTATTTTAGGAAGCACCTTTACCTATCAGACATAAGCCATTTGTTAACATTATTTTAGTCTTCAGCTATGCATCTTAGGACTTTGTGATTATTAATGAATTTTATAGTAAGATCTCTGTGAACCTTGCATCACAGGGAAGGAGCTGAAGCAAAGCCAGATGAAAATACTTGACCAAGATCATGTCCCAAGAATGCTAAATATGTCAGGTAATGAGTGCAAGTTCTGTGACAGTCATGATTATATTCACTAAGAAATCATTCCTATATGAAGCTACTAGAAATTAAGAAGAATCAATCTAAACCTAACTTGCTTTTAAAGAACATACCCATTGTACTGATTAAATTGAAGCAGTTAAATATTTATCTGTCTTCAGTCAGTATTAAGTGACTTGCTTAATGATGGATCTGGAAAACTTCCCCTATTATGCATCTGCCTCTCATTTGCGAGCCAGAGGACAAGAGTGGGAAGGAAGATAAAGTGAGCAGGATTAGATCAGCTAATCCTACCACTGCTTTTCAGATTGTTTTTCAAATTAAAAAAATAATAACAAAACTAGGCTACTGTCTGGTCAGGGAGGAAAAGAATAAACACCTGTGCCTGGCATATGAACAGCTGAGTGCATGCTGATGATAAGTCAACTGTTAATATGTGCTGCATATAATTAGATAAGCAGAATAAGTTGTCTGGGGAATCTATTATGGAAATCCTACTGCATGATTCATTTGCTTTATTTTCTTTTCACTATTTTCCTTCTAGCACCCTTTTCTCATTCAGGAGGAGTTGGGGGAGCAAAGGAAGTTCTGTGTTTGTCTTCTATTGTCACTGCTGAATGTTTATGTAACAGTTTGGGTAGGTAGGGAAGAAACAGCTCTTATTTGGCTTGAATCAGAAATCATTTCCACACCAATGTAAATAGACAGCATGCTTATTTTCAGAGGGGAAGACTGCAAAGGAGAGAGTAAACAGCTTATTAGGCAAAGTTTTTAACACTCCTCTTTGATCACCTCAATGTTTTGGAATCAACTTGTCCTCCAACCATGATAATGATTTAAAGCACACTAGTTTTATAGGAGAAGTTCTTTGGAACCCATAGAAAACTATTGATTAAAGGTATGTGATGAGATTTGAGAAGTAAAGAATATGTACCTACAATTTTCCCAGTTATAGGTAACAATTTATTTCACCATCTGAAGATGCATCAGCACTATGCTGTGGAAGTTGCAGGTGGCAAAATATTAGTTCATGTTTAGTTCAAGAACTTGTGTAAGGTGAGATGAGATATACCAGCTTCTTGCAGCTCAGCTGGAATTTAAAATAAACAATTCTGTGCTGCTTCATTTCCTAACTTAATGTAGCTGTAAATGATTTGGCCCTTTGTCTTTCTGTATTCAGCGTGCAATCTTTGGCATACTTAACAGTCTTCCTGCTCACAACTGAGAAATGACATCTTATCCTTTCTCTGTCTTCTTAAAGTAGCTTTCGAGTAGTTTACAAAAAAAAAAACCCAAACCAAAACAAAACAAAAAAAAAACAGAAAGAACTCTAAGTGAGAGCAAAAACAGGTGTTCTGCATTTAATCACTATTTAGTGCTATATGAACAGGAAGATACGTTACGCCAAAAAATTGCACAACCTTGCTGCAAACCTGTCAGAAAACATGATCAGCTGTAATTAAAATTATATGGACAAATTACTTGAAATCACAAAGCAGTGGTATGAAGTGAACTAATTCTGACAGTGTTGGACCCATTGTCTTTGGATAAGGTTTGCCTTCTATACATTAACTCGCCAAAGTAAGAGTCAACAGAATCTGTTATAAAGAATGAGAAAGGACTTTCCAAGATCTAGGCCTCTTTTTGGGTCTGACTGCCATACTTGCCTGAGTGGTAGAATATTTCATATTTAATCTACTTTTAATAAGGGGCAGTTTTAGTCGATCTGAGACTGTGATGCTGCCAAGAAGAATGGTGCCCAATAGCACCTCGATGCAGCTGTTCAGGGAGTGTGATTAGAGATCTGATCCAACTAGAACTCAAATTACCAAATCCCCCAAAAGATGATTTTTTAGTCAGATCAGCAGAATTTCTGCAGCAGTCCACAGCTAATCCGACTAAGTTAATCAGCATTCTCTTCTATTGCCTGCCCAGAAAGACTGACAATAGCTTCCTGAGCAAAGAGGACTTTAATAAGAGATACCTTAATTCCAGAAACTCTAAGATGCCAATCAGTGTAAAACTCACAAGAAAATAAAATGCTGCAGATACTATATTGTCTCAAAATACTTTATGCTGAAATCTAGTATGTGCAATAATATACAGCCTTTTGCCATTCAATATGAATGAACATGGTATGTGTTAGAACATGTGAACACGACTGCCCTAAGATTACCTTTTAGCATTCTAAGACTTTTTGCAATTTTTATTAGAGACAAAGTAAATGGTGATGCCTACCACTTTTCTCTTTTATTAAATAGAGAATTTCCCTATTTTTAAATATGTGCTCTGTGTTTTGGAAAAAAAAAAAAAACAACCACAAACTAAACCAAAACCTTTTGGGCTTAAACTTGAAGCTTGAAGAGCGTAAGAGGAAACAGATTAAATAATACAGGCTTTAGAAAGCAATTCTAGCCCTTGGAGCAGGAACTGGATATTCAGCAAGACCAGCAATACTGCATTATTGGCTGGGAGAACCTCAGTGCATCACCACACTGAGTTCTAAAATTGAAAAACATATATATACATTTGGCATAGGCTGCTGCCGAGGTTATTGTCTGCATCAAGCAACCAGCAAGCTCCACTCGTGTCACTGTGAGCCTGTTTTATCTTACATATCTCCACTTTATGTTTTCAGTAAAACTGCTTGTGTACATGCTGCTCTACATGGGAACTGAAGAAACACCATTTACAAAATGGTACGATGTAAGTGCTAGATTCACTACCTACATGACATACAGTTAGAAATCTGGGGTAAAAGACACTCTACAGAAAGGTTATAGGGATATGTATCTGGTCCAAATAAATTCGCTGAAACAAAGCTGTATGTGCTTCTCTTCTGTTAAAGGTGAAGGAGGAACTCACAATCTTAATAATAAACACCTTCCTCTTTGGCTGGTTCAGGAAGAGTGCTTTTCATCTACTTCACCCAAGGAAAGAAATGGTCAGATCAGGCACTGTCTTGTGTCAGCCACAGACTGGTGTTTAGATTTGTATTTTTCACAACATTTGCCATGGAGCAAAACTTACACCCTCCCCCAGAAGGCAGACAAGTATAATCCTATTATTTTCCAGATGGGTGAACAAAAGAAGCTGCAGAAGATTGTTTCTGACAGTGCTGGGAACAAAACCCAGGGGCCAAACCACCTATCAGATTTACATAAAATGTATTCAAATGCAAGAGAAAATGTATTTTCGGAAGGTGTTTTGAACAGCTGCTGAGAATTTAGTCGCAGCACAGCACGCTACACTATAGCTCCCGCATTCACATCTTTCATTACTACTAGTCCCCTAAGTGCTGGCAGCTCTGACAAGGCGATGTGTACTGTAGGGGGGATAAAACAATTTCTGTGACAATGTATAGATCCCTAGTTCCTGGTGTTCTCACTAAAACCCATTGGTTCAGTAGGAATTCATATCCACCATCAATGCAAAAGGCTGACCAGCACTGCAAACTGCATAGAAGCTGTAGAATTAAAAACACAGGGATGCATATCCCAAGGCACAGATGTGACTGGGTGCTATACAAGCACTATTCCCCCAAATGGGGAAATGTACAGCAAACATATGATATGGCAGTTGAGCAAAGCCTCCAGAAAAGGCAGACCACAGCCTGGAGAAGAATCTTGTTTTCATGTACTCCAAACCTCCACATTACATGTCTGTTTAATACAGTTCACTTGGAGTGTGAGTTCAAATGCAGATTTGGCTTTATATAGAGTTTCAACATGTCATAGCAAAGCACAGGGTTTCCACAGTCCCAGAGAACCTGTCTACAAACTATGTTAAAATAGTTACTATATCCTGAAATACCTTGTAAGGCAGCAGATGTTTTTCATGCTTCTAGAAGGACAATAGCATCAGTAGTGCTGGACATTAAATTACTTTTCTATGTTCAGTATATGCTAACACTTATAGTGTGACTACAAAAATTCTACAATATATTCACCTTTACCTCCTGTTGAACAAGAGAAGAACAAAACCTGATCCAACACAAGGCACCAGTAGTTATAATTTAAATAAACTACAGAGGTCACATTTATTTCAAAGTTTTGTCCACACAACTATATATGCAAGGAATGTAGAAAACACTTTCTGTATCATTTCACGGTTCCTTCTGTAGTGGGTTGGCCTTGCCCAGCTG
>NW_009259863.1:3209186-3214426 GCF_000687185.1 Egretta garzetta | reverse complement strand
CAACATGGCAGCAGGAGTGAAAGAGTAAGATGACAAAGCTCCTGGGTCAAGATAAAGACAGGGAGATCTCTTACCAATTACCATCACAGGCAAAACAGACTTGGTGCAGGGAAAATTAATTTAATTTATTGCCAATTAAATAGATTCAGGTGGTGAGAAACAAAGACAAAAATTAAAACACCCTCTCCCTAACACCCTTTCTTCTAGGCCCAACTTCACTCCATTCCCAACTCCTGTATCTCCCCACTCTGAGCAGTGTGTGGGGGGATTGGGAATGGGGAGGTTGTGGTCACTCCATAGCAGCTCCTCTCTGTTGCTCCTTCCTCCTCACACTTCTCCCCTGCTTCCCCGTGGGCTCTCCATGGGCCGCAGTTCCTCCATGAAATACCCACCTGCTGCAGCCCACAGGCTGCAGAGTGGGTATCTGCTCTGGCATGGTCTTTCCATGGACTGCAGGGGATTCTCTGCTCTGGTGCCTGCAGCACCTCCTCATTCTCTGACCTTGGTGCTCACAGGCTTGCTCCTCACTCTTTCTGCCTGTCTGGTGTTTGTCCCTTTCTTAAACACATTTTCTCCCAGGTGCCACCACCGTGGCTGCGGGCTCAGCCGTGCCCTGGGATGGGGTGGGTTGGAGCCGGCTGGAACCGGCTGTGTCCGGCCCAGGGCAGCCCCGGCCTCTCCTCACAGAGGCCGCCCTGCAGCCCCCCCTGCCAGCGCCTGGGCACCGGCACCCTGTACACCTTCTTTCTATAAACTTTGCATGCACTTTGCTAGAAGATTAAGCTACTGACATGTGGATGTAATTTTATTAGATGAAAACCTAAGTGTCTTATTGTACAACTTTGTCAGTACCAGCATGGCAGAAATGCCTTTGAAAACTAGTCCTAGCTATTTTATGATACCTTTATTTGTTTTGAACTGCATGATACAATACTAGCACAAATACGCACACCTAACCTGTGTCTGGTGAAGGTATCTGCCCTCTAGTTTCTGCTACATTTACCCACAGCTTAAATTTCCATCTGCAGTAAGCCTCCAGTGACATGCGTTTTTATTTAATTCTTTATTTCCAGCCATGTCAAGGACAAGATCAAGTAACAATCACAAAATGACAAAACATCTTTGGATGAAGATGATTACAGATGTAACAGCAGCTTCTATAACTACAAAGAAAATAGATCAACAAAGCTAAAGAGAGCGGGACAAAAGGCAAGCAGCACACAACGGTGAGCAAGCAGAGAAGAAAGTTTCATGGACAGTTTATGGTCTAATAAAAAGCCAGGTCAATGTGTGCTTCAAAGAACAAGCAAAGGATAATATGGACTGTCAAGGTGTTGTAGAGATTAATAAAAAAGCTTTTCCCACCTGAATGAACTACATTCCAGAATATAAATTCGTCACATAATTGATGTACTTCAGTCAAAGGGAGAGAAATACCTTCCTTCCTCAGTTGTGTTCCTTAAATGTTTCTTTCAGACTTTCATAAAGATGTAGCTTACATGTTTCTCTCTCTCTAATCTGACTACTAAGAAGGACTATTTAACAAACGTGTGTATAAATTTTACTAAACACTCTCTTTAATCAAGTGATTCAATTTGCAGCCCAAAATTTTCTCACTGCCAATATGCAAAACTAGACCTGGCTAGTCTTGAAACAATCATCTGTCTGATGTCCTGTTTTGTTCCTTCTTTTGTGCATATGTGCAAAATATATATTCAGTATCTGCCTGAAATTTATTTTGAAAGCAATAAGTTAGAAAAAATAAGGTTATGACAATTAAAATAAAATAATAATAAACCACATAATAACTATCACTGTTCCTTCATTCCTCATCCCCCTTGAAAAAAGGGTTTCCAATGAACTCTACGAAACAGAGATCCTAAGTTAGTATACCTGAGGTCCTGTGATGATTTGGGGTCACAGAGCTGGACTGAGCACAGTGCAAAATATATATCATGCACCAGGATCTCAATGCTACATATTTTTAAATCTGTTTAAATACTTAACTTGCCTGCAGAACTGTGGTAATATGAATGTCTCGATCCCTACATACATTTAATCTTTTGAACAGTTTTCTGAGATAGGTAAGTACTACTTCCACTTCAGAGCTGTGCAAACTAAGTAACAAGCTAAGATTAATCAACCTCTTTAAAGAAACCGCCTAGGAAAGTTTGCTGCTGAGCTAGGAGCTGATCACCTAGACTAAGAAGAACTGCTTCCTTCTCCTCAGCACAGAGGAGAAGATACAGCTAACCCCACAGCAATCTGGACCGCATGACTTCACTGCCTGTGTTGTTGGCAGTGGAGACCTGCCCTCTGGTTCCTCTACAGTTACTGGTGCTCATGATGTGTATGAAAGAGAGCCAGCTTGACTTGTTGGGAGATACATTTTCTTCCCCTTCCCTCCAACACTCCTTTTTTTGGACACTTATGCAAAGGCTAGCTGCCTACTGTTTTTTAATTTTTACTGATTTTCAATATCCACAGAACAAATAACACTTCCTATTGCTTTCAGCTAAAGCAAACCCGTAGAGAATTGCAAACTGTTACAAGCACACTGAACCAATTTTATTTCTGTATTGATCTTCCACTTAAGCAACAACAGACTTGAGGAAAAGAATTTAAAAAAAATGCTTTGCTTTCACTTTGTTTTGTTTTTGGTTTAGCTCTTCAGAACTCACAAATACTCAATGGTGTAAACATTTACTATCATCTCATTTATTAGGAAGAACACAACATGGCACCTTCATAAGCTATTTGGCAAAATACTCTATTGCTATAGTTCCATGTGCTGTGCCAAACTAACAGAAACCAAACAGTTGTCTGAAAATTCCCCTGTGTGAAGCACTGGGTGACCAGATAATGAGCCAATGAATTTTACAGAATTCTATATACTTTAGAAATAAAAAAATAAATATTGACGCTATCAAAATATTGAACATTGAAAAAATACTTTTCAATATACCAGGTTATCTTGAATTTTAATAGTTCATTATGCCTTCTGTAATTCAGTGACTCCTTTTTCCTTCATCTGCATTGTTTCATGTAGAATACCTAGTGTCTCTTCATTAGTACCGAAATCCCTTTGTACTATCATGGATGTGAAAGAACTGCTCTTCCTTCCAAACAGATCAGAAAGGCTCTGCATCCTGTTTGTTCCCTGGAACAGCCAACTATTTTGAAACCTTTACTATCTGTTTCACGCAGTCTTACACAGCCACAAGACCAAAAACTGCATCACATGAGATCATGGAGCAGAATCTATCTATCTAGAGAAACTGCATTAAGCAATCATATCAACAAAACATTGCACTACAATGTTTTATGCAGCACACAGAAGAAAAGGACTACGCCACACCTGAAAGGATCAGTATGCACCATTAGAAGTGTCTCCTTTAATACATGAAGGGAGAATTCTAATGAGATTAGCAAAATTCTGGAAATTTAGGTTAAATGCAGTTTAGAATTTCCATGATATAATAAGAACACTTACAAATGGTTTAGCTGTAACATTGCTGAAAGGCAAATCATATCATTTTCAAAACAGATGTACCCAGAAAACAGGAATTTGGTTATACAGACTACTGGAACTTTAATCTTCTTATTTTCCTTGCAGAAACACAAAGATTCTCCAAAACTCAGAATTTTAAAATTATGACATAAAGCCAAATCTAAAAACAAAAGGTAATGTGCATTCATTATGTTTTATAATGTGTACCTTAATTCTGGTGAATCTGCAGCTCATTGTCTTTAGAAGACCCAGTGAATTGTGACATAGAGCTTCAGTAAAATCACATAAACTAGTAACAGCTACTAGTAACATCAGTCACTACTAAAGTAATAAATAATTATTGCAATTATAAACAGTGTATTGAAACTGTTTCTTTAATGCGATTATTAATCCTAGAGCTTTCTTTGGAAAATAAGATTTTCTCATTATACTTGATTCTGAAAATTACACTAGCTATTATTTATTTCACTTTTTATAAGAAGGGCTGCTAAACAGGATGTTGTTAGAATGTTCTGAATTATACAACTTTGAATCACGCTTTGTGAAAGTTATAGTATGAACAACTAACAATCTATTCAGTTATCTAATTGCCAACTTATCCGTCATATGTGTAACAATGAAATACCAAACATACGTTAGAGATTACCATGGTTATTAAACATCTGATCTTGTTTAAGCACGTGAATATTGATATGAAAAAGTTTGTAAGCATCCCTCAACACTCCTATTCCTTTTACCATTTCAATTCTAGTAGGAAACATACAAAGAAAATACGCTGTCTTGAACCACTTGGTATTTCTTTACAATCAATAATTGACAGCAATGAAATTCAGGGAATGAGGGGTATTAATGAAATGTTTGACTTAACTTAGGAAAAAAGGACATAATAAAAATAGTGATCAAAACTGTGAACATCAACTTTCATTATAATTTTCAAGTATGGTCCTCTAGTTTAGAGATGAAGGGTGGTGGAAATACAACAAAATTATTGGCCAGGAATGCACCTTAATCACTGGAAAGATTAAAAATATATTTCCATTCTACCACTAGGCTATACAGGCACTCCCACTGGGTCAGTCAGTATTCAAAATATAAAACCTGACCTCATGTCAAAATGACCACTGACAAGACAGAAGCGGCTTCAGAAGTATTTCTTTTTTTGCTCACCATCATAAAACATTTCTTTGTATTTCTTGAACACTAGTGAAAAGTTAAATCTTCAAGTCTTTGTGGTGAATGATTAATTATTTTACATAATGTCCTGGTTTCGGCTGGGATAGAGTTAATTTTCTTCATAGTAGCTAGCATAGTGCTGTGTTTTGGATTTAGTACCAGAAGAATGTTGATAACACACTGATGTTTTCAGCTGTTGCCAAGTAGTGCTCAGACTACTCAAGGACTTTTTGAGCTTCTCCTGCTCGGCCAGGTGCATAACAAGCTGGGAGTACAGCACAGCTAGCACAGCTAACCCAAACTGACCAAAGAGCTATTCCATACCATATAACGTCATGCTCGGGGGGGTTAGTCGGTCGGTCGGTCGCGGGCAGAGTGATCGCTGCTTGGGGACTGATCGCAGCTCGGGGAGTGATCGCGGCTGGTCATCGGTCGGCAGGTGGTGAGCAAATGCATTGTGCATCATTCGTTTTGTATATTCTGTATATTCTGTTATCATTCTCATTATTACTATTATTATTATTTTCTGTTATTAAACTGTCTTTACCTCAGCCCT
>NW_009259863.1:3208280-3209164 GCF_000687185.1 Egretta garzetta | reverse complement strand
GCTGCCACCCCCCCATCCATCGGGGGGGGGGGGGGGGGAGTGAGTGAGTGGCTGCGTGGTGCTGAGTTGCCAGCCGGGTTAAACCACGACAGTCCTTTTTTGGCCCCCAACATGGGGCTGAAGGGCCTGAGACTAACTAGAGAATATTAAGGAATTTATATCTGTTAAAAAGTTGTGGGTCGTGATTTGATTTCATTTGTTCTCGATCTTACGTTTATCTAATCTGCACCATGCTCCCTCCTTTGCTGTACTTGTTGAAAGTTGGTGCTGGTTTTTGCAGTTTGTTATGCTCTGCGGTGACTAAACATGTTTTGCTTGGGAAACTTGTTATTAAAACAATGACCTTGAGCCTTATCTGGTATTTGGGTTTCATGTCGAAGTCTGTACTGCACTTTGGGTACCACCTTGCGGGGAAAATTAGCAATTATACATCGGATTCTGAAAAGTTTGTTCTGGAGGAAATACAGAATGGCACTTTCTCTGCCTTCTTTGATGATGTTTCCTCCTTCATTACAATAACTTTTCAGTATCTTGAACATCCTTGGATAGTTAAGATATATCTATTGATATCTATTTGGAATATTTTTTCAGTTTTGTCCAAAGTTAGTAAGCAACTTAATAATACCATCCAGATGTCTGCCCCAGGGCTGGATAGTTATGAGTGGCGGGGTATCTGGGGTAGTATGGGTAAATGCCTAGAACGATGGGCACCTCCAATGTTTTGGAAATTCACTCCTGAACAAGTGCAGAATCCTGAAAAACTGGTAGAATATTTGGAAAAGGTGTGCTGTCACCCTGGCAATTCTAAGCAAACACAAATCACTGCAATGTGCTGGGGCCTGGCCCATGCTTACCGAACCCTGTTCAACACTCTTCAATACAAC
>NW_009259863.1:3192868-3206970 GCF_000687185.1 Egretta garzetta | reverse complement strand
TGCCATCAAGCCATATAGGGGCAGAATCCATTTGTATTTCTGGAGTGACAGGGGGATCTCAGGAGCTGACTGTATTGGAGGCCGAAGTGAGCCTAACCGGGAATGAGTGGCAAAAGCACCGCATTGTGACTGGGCCAGATGCTCCGTGCATCCTTGGCATAGACTACCTCCGGAGAGGGTATTTCAAGGACCCAAAAGGGTACCGGTGGGCTTTTGGTATAGCTGCACTGGAGGCAGAAGAAATTAAGCAGCTGTCTACCTTGCCTGGTCTCTCAAAGGACCCTTCGGTTGTGGGGTTGTTGAGTGTTGAAGAACAACAAGTGCCGATTGCCACTACAACAGTGCACAGGAGGCAATATCGCACCAACCGAGACTCCCTGATTCCCATCCATAAGCTGATTCGTCGACTGGAGAGCCAAGGAGTGATCAGCAAGACTCGATCACCCTTTAACAGTCCCATATGGCCAGTGAGAAAGTCTGATGGAGAGTGGAGACTGACAGTAGACTATCGTGGCCTGAATGAAGTTACACCACCACTGAGTGCTGCCGTGCCGGACATGTTAGAACTTCAGTACGAACTGGAGTCAAAGGCAGCCAAGTGGTATGCCACAATTGATATTGCAAATGCTTTCTTTTCAATCCCTTTGGCAGCAGAGTGCAGGCCACAGTTTGCTTTCACTTGGAGGGGCATCCAGTATACCTGGAATCGACTGCCCCAGGGGTGGAAACACAGCCCTACCATTTGCCATGGACTGATCCAGACTGCACTGGAACAGGGTGAGGCTCCAGAGCACCTGCAATACATTGATGACATCATTGTATGGGGCAATACAGCAGAAGAAGTTTTTGAGAAAGGGAAGAAAATAGTCCAAATCCTTCTGAAGGCCGGTTTTGCCATTAAACAAAGTAAGGTCAAGGGACCTGCACAGGAGATCCAGTTTTTAGGAATCAAATGGCAAGATGGACGTCGTCAGATTCCAATGGATGTGATCAACAAAATAACAGCTATGTCTCCACCAACTAGCAAAAAGGAAACACAAGCTTTCTTGGGCGTTGTGGGTTTTTGGAGAATGCATATTCCAAATTACAGCCAGATTGTAAGCCCTCTCTACCAAGTGACCCGGAAGAAGAATGATTTCAAATGGGGCCCTGAACAACGACAAGCCTTTGAACAAATTAAACGGGAGATAGTGCATGCAGTAGCCCTTGGGCCGGTCCGGGCAGGGCAAGATGTAAAGAATGTGCTCTACACCGCAGCCGGAGAGAACGGCCCTACCTGGAGCCTCTGGCAGAAAGCACCTGGAGAGACTCGAGGCCGACCACTAGGCTTTTGGAGTCGAGGATACAGAGGATCTGAAGCCAACTATACTCCAACTGAGAAAGAGATATTAGCAGCATATGAAGGGGTTCGAGCTGCTTCTGAAGTCATTGGTACTGAAGCACAGCTCCTGTTGGCACCCCGACTGCCGGTGCTGGGCTGGATGTTCAAAGGGAAGGTCCCCTCTACACATCACGCAACTGATGCTACGTGGAGTAAGTGGGTCGCACTGATTACACAACGGGCTCGAATAGGAAACCTCAGTCGCCCAGGAATCTTGGAAGTGATCATGGACTGGCCAGAAGGCAAAGATTTTGGACTATCACCAGAGGAGGAGGTGGTACGTGCTGAAGAAGCCCCGCTGTACAATAAATTGCCAGAAAATGAGAAGCAATATGCCCTGTTCACTGATGGATCATGCCGTCTTGTGGGAAAGCATCGAAGGTGGAAAGCTGCTGTATGGAGTCCTACAAGACAAGTTGCAGAGACTGCTGAAGGAGAAGGTGAATCAAGTCAGTTTGCAGAGGTGAAAGCCATCCAGCTGGCTTTAGATATTGCTGAAAGAGAAAAATGGCCAGTGCTCTATCTCTATACTGACTCATGGATGGTGGCAAATGCCCTGTGGGGGTGGTTGCAGCAATGGAAGCAGAGCAACTGGCAGCGCAGAGGCAAACCCATCTGGGCTGCCGCACTGTGGCAAGATATTGCTGCCCGGGTAGAGAACCTGGTTGTAAAAGTGCGTCATGTAGATGCTCATGTACCCAAGAGTCGGGCCTCTGAAGAACATCAAAACAACCAGCAGGCAGATCAGGCTGCTAAGATTGAAGTGGCTCCGGTAGATCTGGACTGGCAACATAAGGGTGAATTGTTTCTAGCTCGGTGGGCCCATGACACCTCAGGTCATCAAGGAAGAGATGCAACATACAGATGGGCTCGTGATCGAGGGGTGGACTTAACTATGGACGCTATTGCACAGGTTATCCATGAATGTGAAACATGTGCTGCGATCAAACAAGCCAAGCGGTTAAAGCCTCTCTGGTATCAAGGACGGTGGCTGAAATACAAATATGGGGAGGCTTGGCAGATTGATTATATCACACTCCCACAAACCCGCCATGGCAAGCGCTATGTGCTCACCATGGTGGAAGCGACCACCGGATGGTTGGAAACATACCCTGTGCCCCATGCCACTGCTCGGAACACTATCCTAGGCCTTGAAAAGCAAGTCCTATGGCGACATGGCACCCCAGAAAGAATTGAGTCAGACAACGGAACTCATTTCCGAAACAGCCTCATAGACAAATGGGCCAAAGAGCATGGCATTGAGTGGGTCTATCACATCCCCTATCATGCACCAGCCTCTGGGAAAATTGAACGATACAATGGACTGTTAAAAACTACACTGAAAGCAATGGGTGGTGGAACATTCAAACATTGGGATACACATTTAGCAAAAGCTACCTGGTTAGTCAACACTAGAGGATCTGCCAACCGAGCTGGCCCTGCCCAATCAAACCTCTTACATGCTGTAGAAGGGAATAAAGTCCCTGTAGTGCATGTAAAAAATATGCTGGGGAAGACAGTCTGGGTTTCTCCTGCCTCAGGTAAAGGCAAACCCATCCGTGGCATTGCTTTTGCTCAAGGACCTGGTTCTACTTGGTGGGTGATGCGGAAAGACGGGGAAGTCTGATGTGTAGTAGTAGCAACTGTAGTTGCCAGCTGGGTTAAACCACAACACATAGTTATGAAACAGTTATGCCTGCAGGCAAGAAAATAACATTGCAAAATGAGAAACAAAATACCTATCTCTATTTCTATGTAAATATTGTCTGGGAAGTGAAGCAACTTCATTGCAGTCAAAGGTCACCAGTTGTCACAAGCTTGAAGAAAGGAGCTCATGACAGTATTTGTTCACATATGATATGTATATATGTACACTATAAATAAATCTATTCCTAGGATACTATACTTGTACAAACAAAACCATAGATTGGTGGAATTTATTTCTTGTGCTGATTTTCAAATCATATGTTGTTACACTGAAAGTCTCTAAATGAGAAGGATTTACGCATCTTCTCTTCTTTTAGGATGAGTTAGTTCATCCTAGGAAGGTAATTGCAACCCATAATAAACTACTGCCAAAGTTACTATGATTTTTGCGTGTTATCTGATTTTTCTTTATTATGCTAAATTGAACATGCTTATAAATACACACTAGCAGCATTGGTAATACAAATGCAGTATGTTACATTCTTAAAACAGATAATACAGGTAAAAATAAGACCCATCGTCATTCTTATAAGGCATGCAGTCATCTGTAGCATCTCTTATTCAATCAAGTAAAATGTTTAAATTCTGGTGGATTATACCTTGAGGAATAGAGAATTATGCCCTCTTTTTTCAGGACACTGAAAGGCAGACAAAAATTTACTTTGTCAATTTCAAGCTCAAGTTCAGAGCATCTTTTTGAGTTAAAAGTCAGCATTTGCCCCCAGACAGAATTTAATTTAACAGAAGCCAGATTTGACATAAAATTTGATTACATAAAATTACCAACAAATGTAGTTTTTTCAAATTCTGCGTTCAACAGGAGACTGGAAGCTGTGCCATACTAACAAGACTTGAGAGAAATTTGTTTAAAATCCAAATCACTTTGTCACTGTTTTCACGATTATATTTCATGATACTGAAGAAATTTGTAGAATGTATTATTTTTATCATTAAGGTTCACAAGACCAGAACCCTGATTTTTCAAGTAGATTTGAAACTGCAGTAATTGCAACAGAAAGAAGAGGTTATCAATGGGGAAAAAGATTGTGAGAAATAAATAAATTTTGTTTTGCAAGCCCACTCTTTTACCTTTTTGGAATGTTCATCATTTAAACACTGGCCTCTATATTTCAGTGGAGGTAGCTAACCTAAAGACAAGCTGCCAACTTCTAGCTGAATGGCAAAAAGACCCAGTGAAAGGTAATAGTTTGAGTAGTGTATGAATTTTTATTTTTTGCCATAAATCCACATAGTTTTACAGACAAACTCATTTAGGCTAGATACCTAAGTTAACGCAGGTGAAGTTGGAGTGAATATGACTCATTAGAATTTTTCTTAAATAACATAAGTAATCAACATTTTCATATTTTTTCAGTATCTTTGTCTTTGAAATATGGTAAATATACTTTGCCTTTCTTATGTTATCTCTGTGGTTTCAGGTAGGTCATAGCATTCCATCTGTGACTCAGAGTCCAGTTCAGTATGACGGAGGGTGCTGATCACCACAGCTGTGAGAAGAGGTCTGGATGCCTGCCACTTCAGGAAAGGAAGCTGTCAGTGCTGTACTATGCTACAGTATTACTGAACTGTTGATACAGTTCACATTTAAAAATTTATATTGATATGAATGTATATGAGAGAGGCTGAAGAAAACTCACACCTATCAACAGAAGTGATTAAATATTCTTTAATGCATTGATTTCCATCAGTTGTTTTAGCTTCTGGACTACACATCCTTGCGGGTACGCAAATGACATTTACTGCAGCTTCCTTAACTGCAAATAAGAAACCACAGCATGTATCACTTCTACAGTGATATAGCTCTTTTATCTGAGATAAAAGTAGAATGACATACTATGAATGGGAAGATGAAAGGATTGTGACTCCATACGCTATGAGCTGGTCTCTGGCGAACCACTTAGGGATAAACGATCCAAAATCAGTTAATGATGGAAATTCAATTTCATATGAGAATAAATCTACCAGGGCTAGAAATTATAAGAATAAAAATAAAATCATAATTGCATTCTTAAAAATCACATTGTTCAAGGGAAAAGAAAAAAAAAAAATCATGGTCAAAGCACATGGCACTTCTACCTTCCCCTTAACACAGCTACCATAAAAGGCTCAGAGTTGAGGATAACTGCATAAAAAAATAGAAGGTAAAAGAAGAGAATTCTTAAGCTAGTATGTACTGTATGGAACTAATAAGAGAGCAGTCTGCAAGCATTTACCAAAGAAATACTATTTAGTATGTGTATTCTACCAGGCCCTGCCCATGTTGAGGAGACAAAAATCACTACATCCAATGGGATCAACATTTTTTCATAGTAGAATGAAGCAATCAATCTGGTCATGACCCAACTGAGAAAGAGATGCAAACATTTTTGGCAGAATTTTCAGACTAGAATCAGAGTTATTAACCACCCAAGTATCTGCTGGAGGGACAATACAGCAGGGCTCAAGCCATCTAGAAGATTTCTAGAGTGCATGGACAACCTCATGACACAGGTGATCAAGGAGCCAGTAAGTACAGGTGCTCTGCTGGACTTGGTATAAACAAGGAAGAACTGGTTGGAGGTGTGAAAGTGGTCATGAGATGGTAGAATCCAGGATCCTGAGAGAAGGGAGCAAAGCAAAAAACAGGACCACAACCCTGGATGTCAGGTCTCTTCAGGGATCTGCTTGCAAGAAACCCATGAGATACAGCCCTGGAGAGAAGAGTGGTCTGGGAGACCTGGTTGATATTCAAATATCACCTCCTACAAGCTCAAGAAAGGTCCATCCCAGCAAGTAGGAAATCAAGCAAATGCAGCTTGGAAGCCTGCATGGGTGAACAAGGAGCTTCTAATTGAACTCAGACATAAAAAGGAAGTGCATAAGGCACGGGAACACAGGCAGGTGATCCAGGAGTATAATGATGTTGCTGTCTGATCTTGCAGGGAAAGGCTTAGGGAAGCCTGTACTTGGCTGTGGCAAGTGACGTGCAGGACAACAAGAAAGGATTCTACAAGAACAGCAGCAGCAAAAGGAAGACTCCGGAAAATGTGGGCTCACTGCTGAATGGGGAAGGTGATCTGCTGATGAATGACCTATAAAAGGCTGAGATCCTCAGTGCGTTACCTCAATTTTAACTGGCAAGACTGTCCTTCAGGTCAAAGGAGGTGTGAGTTCAGCAAAAGGCCACAAAGATGAGTAAGGGACTGGAGCCTCTTTGAGATATTCAAAACCTGGCTGGACATGGTCCTACATGCTCTATGTGACCCCACTTGAGCAGGAGGGTTGGACAGGATGATCTCAAGAGGTCACTTCCAACCTAAACAATCATGTGATTTTGTGTTTCTGTGTTCTTAAGATTTTCCTGTAAGGTCAGTTCATTTTAGAAGACCTAGTCAAAGCTGCAGCATGAAGCGTACAGGAATTCAAACATCTGCTCTTCAAGTCAGCGTCTAATGAACTGGAATAGCCATAGCAGTTGGTTTGTTGGCTTTCATAGGTCGCTGATGAAATATGGAATACTGCTACTGAAGGAAAGCAAAAAAATTGTTTCAGAAAGTGACATATTTCTAAACACACTGAATGCTCTGTTCAAACACAAAATCTGAAATTGAAATGAAAAGAAAAAGTAATATTTTCTTTTCTATACTCTTAATGAGAATTCATTCGCTTATTTGAATTATTTCAGTTAGCAGGCAACACAGAATAATCTAACTTGTTGATTCCAATGTTACATCAAATGGTCAATTTTAATTGCACATATAAGAATTTATATGCATTAGTTTGATGTAATACATATATTATGGGACTATTTTTGAAACTGAATAACAGATGTAGTGATTTACCTACGTAAAACTGTAACAGCTGGATTGATGGAACTAGGATTAAGGTTTTCAGAGAATGAACATTACATAAGCATACATTGCACAAACCTTCCTAATTTACAGTGGCAAAAGTGATGATTATTTAATGAAATACATATACATTACAAACTGAACTGACTCCACTACTGTTTTTACAAGGCCTGATAAAATGTCGTCATCGGCACATAATTTCAGAGGAAAATTGTCTTTATGAAAGTCATTTTTAGGTTTTGTCCCACTAAGACTTATGCTGAGTTATCATCATCTGCAATTTCTATAGAAAATGCAATGAATATAAATATGTATAGTTGTATATAAAATCCTTCTAAAAGTAATTCCAAATTCAATTCAAAATTTATTAAATCTACTTAATGTCCTATAGCATTTCCAGTTTTATGCAACACAACACTGACATGGGTATGAGTCATGTATGTGCTGACTTAAAATTCAAAATTAAAATATACAATATGCAAGATATTCCACTTCAAAGCCATATCTAAATGTGTTTTCTTTACCAATTTATAAATTTATGTTAGAATAACAATTCTTAAATCTTTCTCAGACTGCTTTCACTGTAAACCTTCAAAGAATTTTGAAAAGTGGATGTGTGATAAGATGGTGGTGATATTGCACCAAGTAGGCTCAAGTTACCTACCAACACACCTTTCTATTTCTCATTCATCACATATTTGATTGTGAGTATGAAGCTTAGGAGTATCTGAAGACAGCAAAATGTCTTCCTTACATCACAAATATAGGCTACACTATATACCTGTTCAGATACAAACCCACTGATGTTTACAAAGACCTGCTAATATGTTTCCAACTTGTGAAAAAAAATTTCCTGTATTCCTAGGTAACTGGTAATGTTGGAAACAATAGCAAAACATCAGAAAAATAGTAATTTTTTGTTTTACTGGTTTAATGTAATTTTCAGTAACACTTGCACACTATGCGGAGCACCTGGCACCTCCAAATACTAATAAAATGATGACTTAAAAGTATGCGCTAATATGAAAACATAGTATCTCTGTAATGATGAAATGAAATGGGTAAACCCCAGGACTCAGAATGAGTCAACAGATTGTATGGATGGTGATTTACATATTCTTTTTAAAAACACATTTTCAGAATGCACATGCAATAAAAAACTTTGTAAGACCAATTCAAACAACTGTCTGTTCTGTGGCAAAGGAGGAAGTGGAAGTGTAGGTAAAAACATGGACACCGATAATAATTATGCAGTTTGCACTCAGTACATTACATCTTGCCGAAGTTTCCATGTAGAGGTACAAAAACATGTTTAGGACTTTCACAGTTTGGAACATGCCATCTGCTTTTGAAGCATGAAGACCAAATAACACTTCAGCAGCTTCTGTATAACTGCATGGTCTAGGCTAGACATGGCCAAACAACATTAACTGAATAATTTATTTAACAAATAAATGCTTTTCTGGACAGTTAAAGGTGCCCTTCTTAGCCATGAGTAAATGCTTACATCCATACCACTAACTAAAGTGTTACAGAAAACTGGAAACAACTCCGCTCAATATGTTCACTTGGAAGTTACATGAAATATTAATGTACATAATAAAACAATAAAGCTCTGTGGGGATGAGCACTATGTTCATTAAATTCCAAAGCAAAAAAATTCTGACAATTCTGCCGTTAAATAAGATGGAGAAGAGTGTCACTATCCTATACAGACAAGATTTGAATTATGCTTATTTTGGAATCTTCCAAACAAAAATTATCTGGTGCCCCCATCACTGTCTAGAACAGACAATCTAAACTTTAAATAAATATAATTTAAAAAATTATTATTTAGAGAAGAAAGGGTAAGATGTCTAAAAAAAAAATCAGTATTCCTACTCTAAAAGATAAAATCCATCCCACTATCTAGAAAAATCAAAATGCTGGTGACTTGATTATCTCAATATCTTGCTTGTTGAAGTTACTTTCCTTCAACCACTGAACTGAAGAAACACCATTTTTCCCCAGTGACAGTCATGTCACCTTAACCACAAATAATGTACAGCAAATTTTGCATCAAGGAAATTTATTTCAGAATCCACACAGGGAATAAAATGTGTTTGAACTAATGTTCTTTGACTAATTTTAAAGAAAAAATCCACAAAAGCAATCCAAACTACATCTCAAGTATGTGTTCAAAGCTTTAACTGAAAAGATCAATACAATTTCGATTTCAAAATCACAAAAAAATAAATCCAAACAAATGCACGTTTTCAAAACCAGCAATCAAATAACTCTAAAGTAAATAGAAATGGAAACAGTGAATAAAACTGGACTGAAACAGGTCTCTAGTTTCTTTAAGCAAGGCAAAAAAAGTAAGCAGTCAGAGTTTTATTGTTTTTCTCTATAAAGCTGTTGTTTCAGAAGGACTGTAAAGACAATGACTGAACATTTAAAACTCATTTAATCTTCATCAGGTTCAAAAGAAATGGCCATATCTAAGGAAACTAATCATATAGTTAAGAGAAAGTAATAGCTGTAAACTATAAGGATAACTTAGCTTCTTGTATATGGTGAAGTTAGAATAAGTTTAAGAAGATGAAAATCTCCTTCTATAGACATTATTGGTCGTGTTAATTATGCTGTTTATCCACTGGAGCCATAGTTGCATTCAGAACTGGAATACCTGTCAAATATGATCTTATAGCCTTATTCAAAGTCAAATTTGACAGAAATACTGTCTCCCAATTGGAGTGTTTTCAAACAGTAACAAAAATAGTTATTTATTCCCATCTTTTTTCTTTTTCTGCATTACAGGGGAAAAACCTCATTAATTTTGCAGGTAAACCATAGAGTTATCTATCTTCAACAGCCACTAAGAGAACATAAATCAACAGTTTTGTCATGGATTCATAGTTTATAGCCTATGATACAAGATCCTGGGGGGCCACAAATGCCTTGTCAAGTTTGCTTTTTTCTTTGGCAGAGGTTAAGGATGATTGCTGAAGGATTACATTTTTATTGCTGCTTGGTGAAGGATATACTGCTCTTTCTACATTTTAGAAGGACTCACAAAAATAGTCACTAGTCATTTTGAAGGCCAAGCCCATAAACTCAGATGCATGTAAATCCCCACCAGTCACAGTCTACAATCACACCTTGCAAGTTATTTAGTATGCCACTGTTTTAAAGATATCAGTATAAATTCCAGTAAAAAAAGGTAATGTGCAAATTGAGCTGACATTACTTTTTAGTGTAACAACATGGATAATGAATCCATAAATATACAGGTGTTAATTATAAGGTATAAAAGAGGGAAATAAATTTATTTTTCAGTGTGAACTTGAACTCTAAAACTAGAAACAATCTTTTCAATGCCATTTAGCTGCATTTGTTGCTAAGATATTATTAGGCTTTGAAATCTGTACAGCATTTTAATGCCTTAATCTTATAAAGTAGAGACAATGCTACCACAGCTAATACAGCGCAAACAATTATCTGACCAAAGTCTCACAAAAGAGTAGTGTCTGAGTTTAAAAAACAGACTTAGAATTGTTTGTTAGTATTGAGCTGTATACTTCTATCAAATATCACTTGTCGAGGAGCTCAGCGGTGTCAAGGCAAGTCCTGTGGCTCAGCACTAGACTGGGGCAGGCAAGGCAGTTCCTCGAGCCCGGGAAGCCTGAGGGTGAGCAGAGGAACCCGTCAGGAGCTGGCAGTTCTCGTGAGCAGGGATGACACAGCATGGGCATTGCCAGAAGCAGTGGCAGGAGATTTGAATGGCCCCTAGGGAGCACGAGCAACCAGGACCATGGTGAACAGGATGGGCAAACAGGGCATGGTGCATCAGAAGGGCGTGGTGTGTCACTTTGCACGTCAGTTCGCGCAGGCAGGGCATGCAGGACGGGCTCTGCAGCCCACTTGTAGGTCTACAGCCCAGGGAAGTGCTTTTGGTCCCTGGCAAAATGGTAGGCACTCGCCTCAGATCTAAAACCACTGTTCCTACAGAGAAAGTCCCTGAGACACCTGATGCATCTACCCAGACGGTTCTGATAAGAAAGGAAGCACCAGTACAGGCAGTGGGTTGCAGCAAGTGCCCCAACCCTTCTCCCAATGAAAAGGTAAGTACCTGCACAAGGTGTGCACAGGTTGATGACCTGTTACGTCAGGTGGCCGAACTGCAGGAAATGGTTAAAAGGCTGCACAGTATTAGAGGAGCTGAGACAGAGACAGACAGGTGGTTTCAGAACCATGCTCCTGTGGCAGACATCACTGAGAATGAGGAACCATGGACTCTGGTGCCTCACAAAAGTGGGACTCGACATCAGCCTGCACCCTCCACCATTTCAATCAGAAACAGATACGAAGCTTTAATGGCCAAGGACACCCATGAGCAAGGTTTGCAAAGTCGCCTGCAAGGAGAAACTGTACCAGCAACACATGGTGGACACCATAAAAAGAAATGACCAGTGCTTGTAGTGGGTGACTCTCTGTTGAAGGGTACTGAGGCACCCCCTCTGTTGACCTGATAGGGATGAGAGAGCATACCTGAGAGGTATGCTGCCTTCTGGGACCTAAGGTTCGAGACGTGGCCAAGAGGGTGCCACAACTTGTCAAGAGAACAGACTACTATACATTGCTATTATTTCATGTAGGCACAAATGACACAGAAAGCAGAAACCTGGGTAAAATCAAGGAATACTTTCAAGTTCTGCAGGAGCAAGTGAAAAACACTGGTGCCCAAGTTATCTTTTCTTCCATTTTGCCGCTTCGAGGGAACAGGGCAGCCAGAAATAGGCGCATAATGCATATCAACTTGTGGCTATGTGGCTGGTGCCGTCATGAGGGTTTTGGCTTCTATGACTATGGGGCATTCTTCAATGACTATAACCTGTTAGGGAGGGATGGGATCCACGCCTCTAGAAGAGGCAAGGGAATCCTTGGCAGTAGGCTGGCCAACTTGATATGGTGGGCTTTAAACTGAAGGACTTGGGGCATGGGGCCCAAAGTCACAACACTCAGGCCATCACATCCAACGAGGGAGTAAGTGTGGCCAATCAGAGAAGTAACAAATGTGCTTTATCTGCCTCCCAGTTTAAGAACCAGAAGACCAACTGCTTTAAGGGTGGGCATGGCTGTGGCAGATCCTCTTCCACCCCTCCAGGGAAACATGCATGCTCAATTGCCTCGCTGAAATGCCTTTACACCAATGCATGCAGCATGGAGAATAAGCAGGAAGAACTAGAGTTCTGTATGTGGTCGCAGGGCCATGACCTCACAGCAGTTACAGAGACATGGTGGGAAAACACACATGACTGGAATGCTGCCATTGATGGTTATGTACTTTTCAGGAAAGACAGGCCTACGAGGCGAGGCAGTGGAGTTGCTATTTATGTGAAGGAGCAACTGGAATGTATAGACCTCTGTCTGGGGATGAAGAACAAGTTGAGAGCTTATGGGTAAAAATTAAGGGACAGGCCAGCATGGGTGTCACTGTGGTGGGTGTTTACTACAGGCCACCTGACCAGGAAGAGGAAGTAGATGAGACCTTCTACAGACAGCTGAAAGTAGCCTCACAATCACAGGCCCTGGTTCTCATGGGGGACTTCAACTACCCTGATATCTGCTGGAAGGACCACACAGCAAGGTGCACACAGTCCAGGAGGTTTCTGCAAAACATCAATGATAACTTTTTGATGCAGGTGGTGGAGGAGACAATGAGAGGAGTGCTACTGGACCTTGTGCTGACAAATAAAGAAGAACTGGTTGAGGATGTGAAGGTATGGGGCAGCCTTGGCTGCAGCAACCATGAGATGGTGGAGTTCTGGATTCTGCATGGTGGAAGCAGATCAACAAGTAGGACCTCAACATTGGACTTCAGGAGAGCTAACTTTGGCCTCTTGGGGTCCTGCTTGGAAGAATCCCATGGGTTAGAGCTCTAGAAGGTATGGGAGTCCAAGAGAACTGGTTGCTATTTAAGCAACATTTCCCCCATGCTCAGGGTCCATGCATCCCCATGAGGGAGAAATCAAGTAAACGAGGCAGGAGACCTGCATGGATGACCAAGGAGAGTCTAGTAAAACTCAAAGGGAAGAGAAAGCTCTATGAAATGTGGAAAGATGGTCAGGCCACTTGGGAGGTATACAGGAATGCTGCCAGAGCATGCAGGGAAGCAACTAGAAAGGCTAAGGTCCACCTGAAATTAAATCTGTCAAGGGATATCAAGGACAAGAAGGGCTTCTTCAAGTACACCAGCAGCAAATGGAAGACTAGGGGAAATGTGGGACTGCTGCTGAACAAAGTGGGTGCCCTGGTGATGGAGGATACAGAGAAGGCAGAGTTACTGAATGCCTTCTTTGCTTCAGTCTTCACTGCTCTTCACTGCCAAGGCTGGCCCTCAGGGTCCCCAGTCCTTGGAGGTAAGTGAGCAAGCCTGGAGAAAGGAAGACCTTCCCTTGGTTGAGGTGGACAGGTTAAGGATTATTTAAGCAGGCTGGACACCCACAAATCCATGGGCCCCAACAGAATGCACCCATGAGTGCTAAGGGAGCTGGCAGATGTCATTGCTGAGCCACTCTCCATCATCTATGGAAGGTCCTGGAGAACAGGAGAGGTGCCTGAGGACTGGAGGATAGCCAGTCTTCAAAAAGGGCAAGAAGGAGGACCCAGGGTTAGTCTCACCTCCATCCCCATAAAGGTGATGGAACAATTCATTATGGGTGTCATGTCTAAGTAAGTGCAGGAAAAGAAGGTTATCAGGAGTACTCAGCATGGATTCACCAAGGGGGAATCATGCCTGACCAATCTGATAGCCTTCTATGATGGCATGACTGGCTGGGTAGATGAGGGGAGAGCAGTGGATGTTGTCTACCTTGACACTGTCTCCCATAACATCCCCATAGGGAAGCTCAGGAAGTGTGGGCTGGATGAGTGGACAGTGAGGTGGATTGGGAACTGGCTAAATGGCAGAGCTCAGAGGGTTCTAATCGGCCATGCAGAGTCTAGTTGGAAGCCTGTAGCTAGTGGGGTTCCCCAGGGCTCAGTACTCGACCTGGTCTTGTTCAATTTATTCATCAATGACCTGGACGAGGAGACAAAGTGTACCATCAGCTGATGACACAACACTGGGAGGAGTGGCTGGCACACCAGAAGGCTGTGGCGCCATTCAGCGGGGTTCGGGC
>NW_009259863.1:3188175-3192784 GCF_000687185.1 Egretta garzetta | reverse complement strand
GGCTGGGTAGACGAGGGGAGAGCGGTGGATGTTGTCTACCTTGACTTCAGCAAGGCTTTTGATACTGTCTCCCATAACATCCCCATAGGGAAGCGCAGGAAGTGTGGGCTGGATGAGTGGACAGTGAGGTGGATTGGGAACTGGCTAAATGGCAGAGCTCAGAGGGTTCTAATCGGCCATGCAGAGTCTAGTTGGAAGCCTGTAGCTAGTGGGGTTCCCCAGGGCTCAGTACTCGACCTGGTCTTGTTCAATTTATTCATCAATGACCTGGACGAGGAGACAAAGTGTACCATCAGCTGATGACACAACGACCATGAGCCAGCAGTGTGCCCCTGTTGCCAAGGCAGCCAATGGCATCCTTGGGCATATTAAGAGAAGCGTGGCCCGTAGGTCGAGGGAGGTTATCCTCCCCCTCTACTCTGCCCTAGTGAGACCCCACCTGGAGTACTGCGTCCAGTTCTGGGCTCTCCAGTTCAAGAAAGATGAGGAACATCTCGAGAGAGTCCAGAGGAGGGCAACAAAGATGATGAGGGGACTGGAGCATCTCCCCCATGAGGAAAGGCTGAGTGAGCTGGACTTGTTTAGCCTGGAGAAGAGAATACTGAGAGGGGATCTCATCAACACATACAAATATCTGAAGGGTGGATGTCACGAGGATGGAGCCAGACTCTTCTCAGTGTTCCCCAATGAAAAGACAAGGGGCAATGGGCACAAACTGAAGTATAAGAGGTTTCAGTTGAATATGCAGAAGGATTTTTTTACTCTGAGGGTGACAGAGCCCTGGAACAGGCTGCCCAGGGGGGTTGTGCAGTTTCCTTCTCTGGAGATATTCAAAACCCGCCTGGATGATGTCCTATGCAATCTGCTCTAGGTGAACCTGCTTTAGCGGGGAAGTTGGACTAGATGATCTCCCGAGGTCCCTTCCAACCATTGCCATTCTCTGATTCTGTGATCTTCTAAAAGAAAAAGAATTCTTTATCTGCTGGCTTCTAGGGAGAGGAAGGGATAGTACTGTCTTTGTAATTTTTATATACATTTACAATTTGTACAAAAATCCTAAAATAGATTAATACACTGTCAGCTAACAGGTAACTAGATTTTGATGTATGCTATGTACTTTGCTTCATTATTACTAGGCATTAATACTAATACAGAATAAAAGGGAAAAAAACGGTTTTAAATGAAGCATAGGAGCATTGTACAGACCTGTGGCTGAGAAGAACTAGAAGTTGGAAATGAAAGAGTTTCTAAGATGGTAGAGCCTTTCATCTTTCTATATATCAAAAGAGGTTTTATTCTAAGAAGTATATATTAAATATATATAAGAATAAGAATATATAAGATATATTCCAAGAAGTTTGTTTCTAGAAGAATATGGTAAAGCTTAGGAGGTGAGCATAAAAACTAATAAAAAAAAAGCATAAGCAGTCTCTTTTCCCCATACCAATCTACTCTATATACTGAGATCATCAAACCTTCTGGTGTGAGCAGCTTTTTAGAATTTCACAACTTTTACATCATACAGAAACAGTTCAGAAGGCAAATACAAAAGTCTTCAGATAATGCTTTTGTTTTCCTTTTTTGACACTGAGAAGGTAATTTTGCAAACTCTGATGTGCATGTTTCAGGATAACTTTTGCAGTCTCCTTCATACACCATCCTCTAACAGCAAAAATGGTCCTAGCTAAAACTACCTTTAGTTTAATAACTTGTGCAATAAGTTCCCTCACATCACAGCTGCTTACAGTTCAGGTACAGCAATGAGCTCTGATACTTTAACTATGTAATAAGTAAAATAATAGCTTAATCATGGTAACTTGAAATTTTACATGAGTGTCAGAATTATTTCTAAAATATTTTTAAAGTAAACATTAAATACTTTACTTTTATTGTAATGTTACTAATATAAACATAACATCTATATTATTTCATTCATACCTTTCTCCTAATTTGCATATATGAAATTCCATGAGTGGAAAAGAGTTAATCCATTGCCAAGGCATGATACCAATACCTTTTCCAAAAATATAAGTTAATCATTCTGTGAACTATTGTGTGTACTAGATGAAAAATGACAGTACTGGTCAGCCTCCATTGCATACTGCTGACAGTACACTTGCATATGTAGATATGACAGCCTACTGCATTGTGAGATATTATTAGCATGCCCATTTTTAATTTTTCATCTTAAAATTAAACAATAAAGTAGTCCTATATTTAGCACTAAAATTCTGATAACAAATCTAATTTATTCAATGTGTAAATCTGCATAAATTAAAAGCTACCCATTTGTAACCTCCAATGTTATATTTAAATTGTTTCACTTCTCAAACTGACATAATCTGTATCTGTAAAAGTGTCTGGAGTTTGAATGATTCATAAATTCTCGAAAGGACTGAACTAATCTGTGTGAACTAAAATGTGTTTTCAGTCAAGGACACTACTTCATGAAAAAGTTTCCCAAATATGCATACAATTTTGCTTTCCAATATGACTTGTCTTTTTATTGTCAAAAAAAAGTGAAGTCACACTTCATTGCTCAATATATATGACTAAAACTCTTTAGTGTAACACAGTGGTAAGTTCTTACCTTATTGTGATAGGGATGGGTATATCCTTGCTAATGGATTGATTGACAGATACAGTCAGAATGTTCTGAGAGTTTCCACAGCTGAATCGAACTGTTGGTCTTCCCTCCACAAGATACAAGTGAAGAAACTGTTCTCCAAAATTCCTTTCACTAGCTATGGAAACAAAAATGGAGACAGTCACACTTCCAAAAGCATAGGACCTTCCAAAAATATTTCACACTACTGGAACTCCATCGCTAGTCATAATGTCTATGTGACATTCTATCCATAAACAGGACTCTGCTTGAATGACTGTGAGAATAAAATTAAATTCTGTATCAAGACCTGATAACAGGTCAAAATAAAAGAAAATAACCAAAAGACAAACTTTACTTTTACACCACTGTAGTTGCATAAACCCTATGGAGCTATTTACATTAATTGAAGGTGAACTTTTCTGCATATCCAGCAGTGTTATTAATGTGACAAAGGAGACAATAAAAAAATCACAAAAATACTGTAATATGATTTACTATTCCATCAGCTTTTCAACATTATAGAAAACAAAAATTTTAAGAGAACATCTCCTTTTTCTTATAATGTCTGTAAAGATTATGAACAATTCACTTTTCCCAATTAATGATACATTTCAAACTTGATAAGAATAATTGTTATCTACAAAACATCAGACATACTGTGTAACTTGCACAGTTCAAGACACGAATAAAAAGATATTTTAAAAAAAGTCAATCTTTGTTCACTTCCACTAAATAGCGTATTGTAAATATGACAGCAAAGTATTTCTATTTAAATGACAGACGGCACATGGTTCATCTACTAAAAAAAAGCACTGACGCGTACAACTGCAAATTATTTTGGACAGGTATTTTTTAATGAATATGCCCTTTGAATTTTACTGTATTTACTTCTCATTGGATGTAAGACACACTTCCTGTTCAGAAGTTTTATACCTCTTAAAGACAAACTGTTAAAATGTTAAACTGTTTTTGCACTATATTTTACTATATTTAACTGAAGTAAAAAAGACTCAATAGCTAGGTCATGAAATCGAATTTACTGCATATATTTGTTCAGCAGTATTTGAGTGTAAGATGTTCTTCTTAGCTTCCAGAATCATAGTATTTGGAAACCTGGAACCTTGAATTCTAGAATCATATCTATATTTAATTATCTGTCTTCTCTGGAGCACATCTCCTATCCTTCTTCTGTAGTTGAGTTGAGAAAAAAACACAACGCACACACCGTACATATAAACTTTTTATGAGAATATGTGGTAGGAGAGAGCATTTACTTCCTTAAGGTTATCTGATCAACAGCCTTGTCAAATGGGATGATAAAGAAAAGGGGGAAACCAAAACATGCAGAGGCACAAACCTGACCAACAAATGGAGATAGTAACAAGAACCAAACCTGGTCAGTTACACTAACTGGTATGGGCATGTGTTGGAATGCTTATTTCAGATTGAGGACCCTGTCAAAATGGGATGATATGGAAAAGGGGAAGGCAATAAGCAAAACAGACATGACAAACAAAAAGTAACAGAAACAATGACAAGAAACCAGTCTTGCCAAGTCATACTAATGGATGGGCTATCAAGAAGCTTCAGGCATCACTTCAAAGAGTTCCAGCCTGGACTTTGCTACTGAGAAAGGGGCAAACCTGGGCGTCTGGGATACTGGGGAAGGGTTGTGTTGGTGTGACTATGCAAACCAATGAGACAATGTGTACAAACAGAACTGGGGAGGAACAAAGGAGGAACAGACATGAAGGGGTATAAAAGGGGAGGGTTGCCTGTAAAATGGGGCCAGTTGGCATCCTTGTCTGACTGAGCCCTGTGCCTGATCACAGCAGTCTGTCCTGTCTTCTTGTTAAATCCTTTCTTAACTCACTCTGTGTAATCTCACTCTCTATGCTGCATGTTAAGACTGCTGCAAGGACTAAGTGCCAGCTACTGGGACAACCAGTGTGAGTGGGTTTGGTGCCAGCTACTGGAGTCAGACTGAGGATGTAGGTATCC